>NC_050187.1:1229047-1501547 GCF_008315115.2 Sander lucioperca
TGAAAAACTAATATTTATTAACCACTAAATTGTTATTTAACCGTAGCATTGTTAACAAAAGTCGGTCTCAGTGGCTAACCAAAACAAGTCCAACTTCAACTTCCTCATCAGATCGCTGTTCCTCTTAGCCATTGGTGCATTCATGAACGTTGTCGTTTTCTTGGACAGCGATTGGCTCTTTCCGTCGTCACTCTGAAATGGTGCTGGACGTGTGCATCTTTTATCACAACAGTAAAGCTTTTCAAATGAATTCAGCGGGGCGATTGAATAGGAAACATAATGTCATTATCAATAGGCTAACAGTGTTTGGCAAGTTAACGTACTTCCAAAATGTAATTCATTATAGATTACTAGTTATTGCCAACTGAGAGTAATTACTTACAATATGTCTCTGGATTGTTATGTTATAGGGCTGCGAAAATGGAAAATAGGCTTATCTAATTGCGATTATTTTGACTGATATTGCGATTGCGATAAGATTCACGATATTGGAGGGAATGATCGTTTTTGTATCATTATTCTCATTTTCATTGAAAATTATTAACATTGAAAGAAATTAAAATGATTATAGTGTGATTTTTGCGAGGATCTGTACCAAACAAAGAATTTTTCTTTAGTCTGTAGGATATGATTTGAAGGCCAGGATGTTCAGTTCGTTCATTCAGAATGGTGTGATACATATTTTGCCATTAAAGAATATCGCGATTTGGATATTGCACTAGTCCATATTGCGATTTCGATACAATTGCGATTAATTGTGCAGCCCTTATGTGTTACACTACTTTCACCAAAATAAGTATGGCTTGGCAGGCTTGTGAATTTCACCACGGGATCTTTATCCAATTTAATACATCACAATTTATTTATTCATAATATTTTGTATTATTAATCTGAATCTTCAAAGTAGCCTAACTAAAGTTATAAAATAAATAGTGAAGTAAAACGTAGGCCTACAGCTGACTCTGAATTGTACAGTGGAGTAGAAGTAGGCTATAACGTAGGAGAAAATGGAAATACTCAGTTAATAGTTACTTTCCACTGTTGATAAAATGTAATGCCAATATTAACGTGTAGCAAGCCATTACCTGTTGGGACACCAGTGTTGGGGTCAACGCATTACTGTAATCAGATTACATTTGTCTGTAACAGTAATTTAACGCATTACTGTTGATAACTCAGTTATCACATTACAGTTACTTATCAAATAATTATCACGTTACTTGCGTTACTGGTTCTTCAACTATCTGCATAACGTGAGGAGAGAATAACAAATCCAACGTCCGTTTTCGTGCGTGTTTGCGTAACACCATAACACTCGTTCGAGGAGAGTCTACTGCGAATCATAAAATCTACTCATGCTACATTGGGGGGGTTAAATAACACAACAGGACGTCACACAATTGGTCCATTTCAGTGATACTCCCGCCGATGCACAACCCTGCGGTGACTGCTTTTTTTTTTTTTTTTAAGTGCTCATATTATGCTCATTTTCAGGTTCATAATTGTATTTAGAGGTTATATCACAATAGGTTTACATGGTTTAATTTTCAAAAAACACCATATTTTTGTTGTACTGCACATTGCTGCAGCTCCTCCTTTCTTTGTGTTGAGCTCTCTGTTTTAGCTACAGAGTGAGGCATCTCACTTCTGTTCCATCTTTGTTGGGAGTCGCACATGCTCAGTACCTAGGTAAGGACTACTAGCCAGTCAGAAGCAGAGTATGAGGGCGTGCCCTGACAGTACCTAGGTAAGGACTACTAGCCAGTCAGAAGCAGAGTATGAGGGCGTGCCCTGACAGTACCTAGGTAAGGACTACTAGCCAGTCAGAAGCAGAGTATGAGGGCGTGCCATGCTAGCAGCTAGGTGAGCATTATAACGTGTTCCAAAGTGACCACGTTTGTCTCTGAAGTAAAGGCTGGACTACAATAGAGCTGTTTGGAGCAGTTTGTGAACAGTGTTTTCTGCTGGAGATGGTAAGTCCCTTTGGGGTGGACTTTGGGCTTTTTCACTTTGTAAACCTATAACGTGCACAAAAAAGATATATAACACAATGAAGGAAAAAGTGAAGATTGGCCAATAGGGGGCGCTACCAATATGAAAAGTTTATATCTCAGGGAAATGTGGAGGGTACGATCTATGGGCCACTACTGAGGCCACGCCTACAATCTTGTATCAATTGGGTAAAGCGGGCGTGGCCTATTAAACCCAAAACTGTTATGACTGTGTATTTGTTGTGTTTCCTGTTTTATTTTGGTAGTCTGTTTTTTTCTGTCTTGTCTGGCCTTGTGTTTTTCCCGCCTTTTGTGATTGATTGCTCCACCCTGATGTCTTTCACCTGTTCCTCAGCCCTTGTGTCACCTGTCTCTTGTTTCCTCGTTACCTCTTGTATTTAGTCTCTGTGTTTCCTTTGTCTGTTGTCAGGTCATTATTTCTGTTTGGAGTGTCTGTGTGTCTAGTCTACCCGTTTTGTCTCAGTGTTCCTGGTTCCTTTGATTCCTGTTTTGTCTTTGACTTCATTTTGAGTTACCCCTGCCTGTCTGTCTGCTTGCTTGCCTGCCTGCTTCTCTCTGGATTCAAGGAAGTTTGCCACGTTTTGGAATTGTTTGTTGGACTCTGGAGGACGCCATTACCACATGGTCGACGCCACAAACAAGAGACACTGATTCACTGGGCCTGCTCTGGAGAGCGCACTGCAACCACCACTCACCACTGGATCCCCTGGACACGACACCCCCTTGCCCCTTGCACTATTCACTGTATATATTTATCTATATTAAATCACTTAAACGTATTTCCTGTGTCACGTCTGCTTTTGGGTCCAACCTCCAGTGCCGTACCGTAACAAAAACAAATGCATTGATGCTTTTAGAATGGATGTATAAAATGAATGTAAATGGAAAATTTGCATTTTCACATCTCTCACACTTAATATTTCCTGACGTTTGCTTTGCTGCTGTGTCTTATATCGTCAAAAAGTGAAATGTGAGCACTAGGGCTGCACAATATATCGTATATTTTATTGTCACCGCAATATTGACTGCCGCAATATACACAACGTGAAAGGCTGCAACATATCGCGATAGATCCTCATAGTTTTTTTGTGTTAGTTAAAAGAAAATATCAGTAGAAAACGGCACATTAAACTGTAACATTCTTTTTTTAGTGGGGCTTTTAATATTCAATTCAATGTTCAATTTGTTCAATAAATGTTAGAAATGATTTCATTTGTTTTGAATTCAACAATCAATTTGTATTTTAGAAGAATACTGAAAGTAGCGGAAATGCAGAACTAAGTACATTTTAGTACATTTTAATATCTGTTTATGTATCGCAAGTAATATCGTTATCACATATCGCATATTCTCCTTATATCGTGCAGCCCTAGTGAGCACATACAACACAATTCAATAACGCCTCTTTCCAGAAACAATTGATGCAGTAACGGTCTCTTAAATTTCTCTCATATTTTCTCTTAATTTCCTGTTAAGAAAAAAAAATAAGAGGTTAACTCCAGATGCACCAAATGTTCTTAACCTTCCAAATCAGCTCTTACCCAGGTGTGCTCAAAGATGAATCTCATTTCATAATTGTTTATTTGCATGGGTAACACCTGCAAAACACTTCATAAGGACAGGTGTTGTGCCGTGTGCAAATACTCTGGGACAGGAATTGGAGAGATGCCACCAAATAAAGGCTGTAAAATGAAAACGAACTTCAGCAGTAGTGTAGTCAACATAGACGAAAAGAAAACGTCGGTGAAATCAATGGTTGGTGAATCCGGAAATCAATGGGTACTTACAAAATAAAAGCAAATCGTGGATACAAACAAAAATAAGAGGACATTTGTTCGTATATCGCTTCCTGCATGAGGCCCTTGGGGTAATCCACAGAAAACATTATGAACAGTTTGTGGATTAGGGAGTATTTCTTCTGTAGACTATAGTATCCTGAGTGACAGGGCAAATACAATCTCTATTGATAGATATCACTTCAGGTAAATGAGAATCTTCCAATATCTCTTTTTACATCTCTCTTCAAAAATCTCTTTGTTTGGAAAGGGGACCACAGATGAAAACCTCAGTTTCTTTTCTTTTTTGGGGGGCATTTTAAGCCTTTATTTATATAGGACAGCTGAATACATGAAAGGGGAGAGAGAGGGGGAATGACATGCAGCAAAGGGCTGCAGGGCGGAGTCGGACATGCGGCTGCTGCATCAAGGAGTAAACCTCTATATATTGGGTGCCTGCTCTACCAGGTGAGCTACCCAGGTGCCCCGAAAACCTCAGTTTCAACAAGAATGTATTCAACAGTCTTCAAATAGCCCTGTTTAATATTGGTATCTTTTAGTGGAGACGACATGATGTCAGTTCACCAGAACCTTGATCCCTTTCTTTTCTGGCCTGTATGTGTTGGTCTGTCAGAAGCCACAGAAAGCCCCGGTCTCGAGAGACAGCGAGATCCTCCGAGAAGCCTCAGTGGCAACTGGCTGACGGTCCTCAGATCAGTAGTCAGAGCATCGACGAGTCTATGGCAGTCTGTTGCAGGAGGCAAGTGATCTGTGGCACTTGTTGACACCTGCCAGCAAACTTGCCGAGCTGAGTAGCCACCAAATTCCTGTTCAGAATCAAACCACACTTGCCCGTATGCAGTGGTGTAGTCTATGTGATACGCAGGTAGACGCAGTATACCCACTAGGAAAGCTCCAGGATTTCCATATAACCATTAAAGATGTCCAATGACACACAACAACATACTTTCCAATATATTTTTGATATATTTTGAATTGTCATCTGTGTTTTTCTTCTTCACATAATCGCTAAATAAAGGGATTTCCACTGTAAATTGGTGCATAAAAGTGTATCCGAATACAGGAAATTAAGTCGTTGATGCTCAAAAATTCCCTGGGGGAGGACACCCCAGTCCTTCAATATTGCCTTCATTCAAGCACTTCACCTAAATCTTTGTTATTGAAAAGCAACGTGACAATGAAAATGTGTTTTATCATCTGTCATAGACTCTAACCTGCCAAGGGCAGGGCTGGATTAACCCCAGGGAGCCCTGGGGCCAAAATGACCTGTGGGCCCCTCTAAACCTCAATATCCCTCTCACTCTCGGTACATTGTGTACGTATTAGTCATTTATGATTAGTTTGTGGTAACTTCATTAAGCATCACAGAAAAATACTTTGCACATCTGCAACGTGAGACGGGTGCGTCAGAGGGGGACAAGCAGGCCAAAAGTTGCGAAGTAAAACTCCTGCACGCCGTCTAACTTGCAAAAATAAATCAAGTTTAATAGTAGGCAACGTTTTTCAAAGATGGTCAAGTACTGAAACGTTGCCTACTATTAAACTTGAAATATCTTCGCAAGTTAGACAGTGTGCGGGAGTTTTTCTTTATTAAGCATAACATTGTTTAGGCAAATGCACCATGCAAGCGCATGATGACCTGAAATAATATAGGCTTTAAAACTTTATAACTCTGGACCTTTATACTAAAAGTGTTGCTGGGGTTTTGTAGTCCCTTTAATAGTCCCAAACATCGGAGTAGTCCTGGCTGAAGCAGTAGCTGATATTCATAAATGTCTTTGTAGTGATATGAAATCGGTCATGTTAAGTTCCCTCCACTCTCTTCCTCTTCTACCCCCCCCCCCCTCTCTCTCTTGGATGGCGTTCTCCTCTCCTCAGAGCTGTCCCTTTGAACTTTTCAGCCCAGTTCAAGGGAACAAAAGCAAACAAATCACATTGTCCTTTCGGGAATTTTGGCTTGTTCGCTGCCTTTCATGACCTCTTCTTTAGGCATCTCTCTGCCTCTCCGCATTCAGGGTCCCCCAAGAAAGTCAAAGGTTCCTTACATCCCAGTTTGACAAGTCAGGAGGATACACGCTAATCCCCTTAATCTGGCCTTTCTCTCACGCGCAGTCACAGGGAGAGAGGGACCACAGAGAGTAATCCTGTCGGAGAAACAATAGGATTAAGGGCCCAACCCCGTGAGTGACAATCAGGTATCCACTGACTGATCTGCAAAGCAGGAGCCCCGGCCACTCTGTCTTCAATGTGACTTTATTTTTGTGTGGCGGGCCTAAGAGGAATGGGCGTGAGGTAGGGGAGGGACGGGTGGGTTGTGACGGGAGGGAGGATATTTCTTTGAGGGGCTGCTGGAGGTCTGACAGGCCTGTGGTCCCATGAGCACCAGGGACCCAGGAATGACTGACAGGTGAGGGGTGAGAGCGTGAAGGGTTTGGTATGGGAGGATGGGGAATTTGTATCTCGGGGTGTGAGCTGGGGGGTGGCACAGATACAGTTGATTTCTCTTCATATTTCTCTAGAGTGTGTGTATTCTTGTTGTGACAGAAGGTGCAGGGACACACACCCGTGCGTGGCTACTACATACTGTAGATAGTAGTTTGTTCATATTTCACTATGGAAGTTGTTGCATAGATAAAGATATTTTCCCTGTAAAGGAATGGATGTGACATACATGGCAATCGGACGGGCAGAGCAACCCTTTAACCTTTCACATAGTCATTTGATCGTCTGTGTCAGTGTAGTTTTTAGCAACTCAAACAGGATGAAATAGCGCATTTGTTGGCGACTATTTTCAGCAGTGGATTAATGCTCATTGAGTGCTCTTTCACATCATGAATCCTGAAAATGCATATAAGAATGCAATACATCACATGTGATCACATCAATTTCACAAATTGAACGTGTGCTTTCAAAATACATAGTGATATAAAGTGAAAAATGACATATTCAAACATGTATTTTCGGACATGTCACATGAAAGAGAAATATGATACAAGCACATTTTCAGTTATTTCATGGGTTTCAACATGAATGGTGAATGGTGCTCCCTTATAAGGGTTTTCTCACATCAACAGTATTAGATGAAGATTCAAGTGACTCAATTATCTAAATGGCAACAATGGGTAAAATAACCCATAACCCACAATGTAATCTCAAGGTAAAGAGCTTGTTCATTTCTATCCCTTTAAACAGCTAAGCCTCGACTGTGATTAACATGTGAACTTCACCGTATTTACACCAGATGGCCCCATTGGTACATATATGTCTTCAGCAGGCCTCTCACAGTTAAGAGGACCCTCTGTAGCCAAAGTGAAGCTCCTGAGGGTCACAGAAAAGACGACTGCTTATTGAACCAACACTTTAAACCCAAATATCTGTCCAGAAACCGCACAATCCTCAAAGAGCGAGGTGCTTCTGATATCCGATCCTCTGTCGCTGCAGCCAGGAGCCAGCCCAGGCCTCAGAGCCGAAGGAAACAAGCCTCGCATCCAGTGAAAAGAGAAGCCGTCCGCTCCATTCAGGTCCAGTGAACTTGGCCAAAGAAAACAGCAGTCGATTCTTCACATCTCCTCATGTTACGGTGATGGTCTTGTTAAGTGCTGGGGGTAAATTACAGGTTAGCCATTGTGTGAAAGGGAATGAGTCACAGGATAGTGGATTTCCATGTGTGACAGGTGCCTGCAGTGGTTACTCTGTGTTTGTTTAGGCTAGCTGATACTGTGGAAATTCCCACTGAAGGCTCACCCTCAGAGGTGACCAAAGTAAGGGTTGAGAGGGACTCAGGGGTCCTTGACAGTGACCCTCCTGAATGCATTTTACATAGAAAGAATGTCTTCCACTCATTACTTAAAAATCTGGTGAAAGGAATAGCTCCACATTTTTTGGAAATATGCTTCTTCGCCTTTTTTCAAGAACTAGATAAAAAGAAATATCAATCTCATGTTCTTGTGCTAAGAACAGAGGATCAGTCAGGATTGGGTTAGCCAAGTTCACGCGTCATCTAATTTAATCTGTTCACAAACAGAAATGTAAAAATCACAGTTTGTGGTTTTGAAAGTAGTTATATAATGGAACTATTTTTATTTATTTATTTTTTTTTGGGCATTTTAGGCCTTTATTTTCGACAGGACAGCTGAAGACATGAAAGGGGTATGAAGGTAAATATGGTGCAAAAAGGGAGAGCTTGTAGAATACAATGTGAGAACTTGCAGAACAAAAAATCTGAACTTGTATGTTAAAATTTGCACTTGTAAAAATTTAATTTGCACTTGTAAAAATAAAATTTGCACTTGTAAAAAATATTCACACACGTGATCTGAATTTGAAGTCATACAAAGAAAAAAAACATGAGAGCTTGTAAAAAAAATCTGAACTTGTAAGTTGAAATTTGCACTTGTAGAAAATGTTCACACACCTGTATTCTGAATGTGAAGTTACAGAAAAAATATTCACAAATGTGTAGATTGATATTTACATGAACACAATGACAGCTGCAAACTTATAATGCAACATTTACTCGTATACTTTTTTTTTTTACTCTGGTTCATTTTCCATCACAACCACAACTCAGTGATTACAACCTCTCGAATCTGTCACTGCAACTTCACATATGTGCTCTCTCGCATCACAAAGTGGCCAATCTGCACCTCGACTTTCACAACACTCTTGACGATACATTTGGTGCAAAACTAATTTGTACCTGTGGACTTAGGCTGTGGAGCTCTGAGATAACAGAACGGGAAAATCAGGGTTTCTATCGCCAGATGAGGGACAACTCTGTCCCGCTTATTTATGTAGCATGGAAACTTGGTGGAATAGCATGCTAGTGTTAGCTAACTATCAGCCAGCCCGCTTCTAAATAAATACCTTTTAATTGTCTAAACATTTTTAACAGTCAAACTAAAACACTGGCGGTGAGCTCCACGGCCTGCAGCCGCAGACGGACCGTCATCAGTGGGGATCGACCAGCGTAGCAACACTGCTTTTGCCAGAAAGCTTCGCTGCCGACCTCGACCTGCAGTCGGAGCTCCAGCGGGACACGGAGAGCCCCACATCCGGTAGCAGCGGCCCATCCCCCGGCCATGACCAGAGCTTGCTTTGCTGATGTTGTGCATCCCTGCTAAGAATTGCACCCGCTTGGGCAGAAACAATAATTTCTGCAGAATTCATTGCTGCCGAAAATTGCATCTAGGTAGCAAGGACATGCTACTACAGAGTCTGATAAAACATTGATGTCTCTAAACCTTCTAAAATCCTAATCATTATTGATGAACATGACAAAGAGATTTACTATTGCCTAGTTTTTAAACAGTACTTTGCCTTATAAAATCATTATTTTCCCTAGTGGATGCAATTCTCGGCAGGGATGCGAAACTTGGCACCTGTTACCCACTGATGACGGTCCGTCTGCGGCTGCAGGCCCTGGAGCTCACCGCCAGTGTTTTAGTTTGACTGTTAAAAATGTTTAGACAATTAAAAGGTATTTATTTAGAAGCGGGCTGGCTGCTAGTTAGCTAACGCTAGCATGCTATTCCACCAAGTTTCCATGCTACATAAATAAGCGGGACAGAGTTGTCCCTCATCTGGCGATAGAAACCCTGCTTTTCCCATAGACTGTATATAAGAAGGCTTTTCCTGTTCTGTTAGCTCAGAGCTCCACAGCCTAAGTCCACAGGTACAAATTAGTTTTGCACCAAATGTATCGTCAAGAGTGTTGTGAAAGTCGAGGTGCAGATTGGCCACTTTGTGATGCGAGAGAGCACATATGTGAAGTTGCAGTGACAGATTCCAGAGGTTGTAATCACTGAGTTGTGGTTGTGATGGAAAATGAACCAGAGTAAAAAAAAAAAGTATACGAGTAAATGTTGCATTATAAGTTTGCAGCTGTCATTGTGTTCATGTAAATATCAATCTACACATTTGTGAATATTTTTTCTGTAACTTCACATTCAGAATACAGGTGTGTGAACATTTTCTACAAGTGCAAATTTCAACTTACAAGTTCAGATTTTTTTTACAAGCTCTCATGTTTTTTTTCTTTGTATGACTTCAAATTCAGATCACATGTGTGTGAATATTTTTTACAAGTGCAAATTTTATTTTTACAAGTGCAAATTTTATTTTTACAAGTGCAAATTTTAACATACAAGTTCAGATTTTTTGTTCTGCAAGTTCTCACATTGTATTCTACAAGCTCTCCCTTTTTGCACCATATTTACCTTCATAAAGGGGAGAGAGAGGGAGAATGACATGCAGCAAAGGTCGGAGTCAAACATGCGGCCGCTGCATCGAGGACTAAGCCTCTTTATATGGGGCGTGCTCTACCAGGTGAACAACCCAGGCACCCTGATGGAACTATTTCTTGATGAACAACAGTTAATCTGTCCCGCAGCACTTCTGTGCAGCATCTATATATATATATATATATATATATATATATATATATATATATATATATATATATATATATATATATATATATATATATATTTTTTTTATTATAATTTGCAAGATTATCCCTATACACATACAATATATATTAATTGACCCTGTGTTAACTTTGTTTACAGACAAAAATGAAAAGAGCCTGTCAATCAAAGCTCAGCTTTGAGAAGGTAAGAGATGGAGAAGGGGAAGATGAGGAGACTGAGAGAAAAATAAAGAGCAGGTGATGGAGAGGAGAGAGGAAGAGCGGGTACTGCCTTCTGTGCCCGGGGTAGGATTAAGGTTATGTCCCTGTGCTGACCAGATCCATATCAAACTGCCATTAACACAGAAATATATAGGTTATTTGGTAATTAAAGTGGAATTTAACAACAACACAAACACCTAGCAGAAGTATAGTGTAATAATATAGTATCATTGTTTAAATATATTATTGTACAACCCATTTTGCTCACTTATATGTACTGTTTGAGACACATTTATAATTCAAATTAAAAATGATACGAGCACTAAGATGAAATAAGGAAGGTGTATAACGCAATCCAACCATGACCCCAACAGTGGAACAGGCAGACGATGATGGCTGAGTTTGGGGGAGCATCACAACGACTGGGAAGGTGGATGAAGGCTGCGACAGAAATGGGCCCCCAGTCGTCATAGACTCCATGCCGCTGGATCCCGACCCAGATCTGTCAAGGACCGTGTGGTGGCTGTCCGTGTACCAGTCTCCCCATTTTAAATCAAGTCACACACCCTCTTTAAAAAAAATCCACCATAACATCCCGGACTAAGTCCTCTGGCTCTTGGAACGAGACCTTCAGCAGCTGCATTTATGACTGAGCAGTCCTCTTTAGCATCCGCTCTGGGGCTGTACTATGTAAAAGCGCTTTGAGTGGTCGTTTAGATTAGAAAAGCGCTATATAAAAGGCTGTGGAATGGGCTGGAAAAGGTACCCTAAAACCTCAAACCTCTCGACTGGATTACCGTGTCCAGAGGGATCACCAATACGATAAATGAACTTTGCCTGGAATGTGCGCACACTGATGGATAGTTCAACCAGTGACAGAGCGGAGAGGAGAATCCCGATCATACTAGAGAACTAAGGAGAGGCCGGACTGACCTAGCTGCCCTTTCTGAAACACACAAAGCATGCAACCTGTTCACATAATATTTGGGATTTTACTAAAAGTCCTTTATATTACTAAAGGGGTGGACATTGTCACCAAACATTCACTACTACTAACACCACTAACACTGCTCACGTGTGTAGTAGCATTAGTCAAGCTACTGCAGGGTGTCATGCCAGCTAGCATGACGTGCACAGACAATAAAAAATGGATTGATTTATCATTAGACAAAGTCGCAAACCAGATAGACAGAAACAAAGTGGTGTGACAAGTGAGGAAAACGGCAACCCAAAATCAAAATGAAGACGCCGGAGAAGGGACCAGGGCAGACAGCAGGTGGTCAGAGTGAGAAAAGAAAAATATGAGCCGTACAAGATGAGCATAGGAAATATGAAGAAAAATAAACAGACACATTTTTTATTTGTCCTCCACGGATCCAACCCTTTGTGTTTAATAATCAACCGGAGAGAAAAGAGCAGGTTAAGTGTGTATTTATAAAAATAGCGAATATTGTTAATTATTTTCTCAGGAAATACCTACGTCATCTTGCTAGCATATAGAGAAGTGCCGGCAAAATGGCTAAGCCTACGACATCAACTGACTAAATCTGCAATTTCAAACCCTAAAGCTTCCCAGGCAACAATCTGCCATGTGGCTCAACTTATTTCCTCCCAAGGCTTAACTTAGGCTAACCCTTATTGGGGCAAGTTGAGCCAAGAGACTTTTTTTTTGGAAAGTATTTTTTTTTAATCCTTGTCTTGTCTTCCCGTCAAACATCATGCAACTTTTTGTTTTTTTCTGGGTCAAAATTTAAAATCTTTTTTTCCACACGTTTTCAAAATGTCAAAGTCAGAAATATGTTTTTTTATATATATATATATTTTTTTTTAATAAAAATTACCCCAAAATTAGATGGATTCCATACAATGCTCTTCACATGTACAATTCATGATCACTTCCTTTATTGAATTTTGGATGTTTTATTCAAGTTTTAGCATTTAAAAAAAATTGAAATGGTTTCAAAACTGTATTCTGACTAAACTTTGACTCTTTGAAGTCTCTGATTATCCATCAACATACATTCCTCTAATATTAGTCTAAATATTTCATAATTTCTGCTTTTTTAACTCCAAAATGAGGTATAATTTCCTACAAATGAGGATTATTGTCCAGGAATTCCAAAATAAGTGTAAACATAGTGGTAATAACTTGGTGTTAGTGGTGTTTGGTGGTTGGGTAACAAAAGCATCAAAAATGTTTAAAAAAGCGACAAAAACATAGAAAAAAAGCATCAAAAGTGTTGAAGAAAGGGATATACATGTCAGAAAAAGCATCAACAAGGTGTTCATTTTTAAATTTGACCCCAGAAGACAGCACAAGGGTTAAATTTATTTATTTTTGTTGTCATTTATGCCTTTAGTGACAGGACAGCTTAGAAATGAAAGGGGAGAGAGAGGGGGAATGACATGCAAGAAAGTGCCGCAGGTCGGAATTGAACCCGCAACTTCTGCGTCAAGGACTGAGCTGCTTTATATGGGCGCTCCCTCTACCACTAGGCACCCAGGCACCCAGTTTTTGTCACTTTTTCCGATGTCTTTGTCGATCTTTTCAGCGCCTTTTCACGTTTTTGAAGCTTTTTCCGACATTTTTGTCACTTTTTTCAACGTCCTTTTATCAATTAATTTGCTATTAAATTGAATAAAACAACCACATTCAATGAAAGTAGGGAACTGATCATTTATTTTACTTGTGAAGAGCGTTACTTTTATTTGAAAATCTGGTTGAAAGAAACCCAAATTTCTGATATAGAAAACAGGAGGGTTAAAAATATGTCATATGTTGATATTTTAATTGGAGACATTACTATCATGCCCTCACTTTAAAGACGCCTAGATTAAAAACTCACCGCACTCTCTCCTAACCGAACCATACTGTATACTGTACATATGTTGTTCATATACCTGATGGTCATGTAGACCAAAATGATAGACGAAAATACCTGGAGTCACTTTGATTTATTTGTGTTTGTAAAAGTTGTTTGAATTTTAAGTACAATATTCCAGTGACCACAAAGAGAGCAATCAAAAGAGAGGCAGAGCAGATGCAGCTGCTTTTTAAAACAAAGACTTGTTTGAAGTGTCTGGATGAACAGTGTGGCATGTTTCACAGGGCCGACGCTCGACAGCAGCTTTGTGCTTAATGATGTAGCAGCACCTTCTGGAATGGATGATGTCACCCAAGACACAGGAATCAGGGATGAGAGGGCAAGGCAGGAGCCTTTTTGTTCTCATGGTCTAAGCTCCCAAACCCTGAGTGACACTACAGAGGAAAGACATGTACAAACAAGAAAACCCATCGCTCGCTACCGGGCCCATGTATCCGCCGGACCCAAACATCTACAGAGAGAGCATATTCATTTTAAAAGTTGTGGTTATAAGGAATTCAAACAGTGATTATTTTTCAGCATACAAAAAACTATATCCCACTAGCCATGGGAACTGTCGTCTTCGTCGCTTAGTTCCTTCCATATCTACAACACAACAAATTTCTAACTTTTTCGCTGTAATCTTTGCTGTCCAAACACTTTTACAGTGTTTGCTCCCCTCTGTCCTGCTGTTATTATAGACATGTCTGAGCTGGCTGCAAACCCTTGACTCCTTCATGGACTCGCCTCTTCTGGTGTGATGTTAAGCCCGGGAACATCTAGAACTTAAAGGAAAAAATAATGAGGGAATAATGACTTGTTTTGAAACAAATAAGTTGCATTTGAAATGGTTTTCATCAATATTTGGAGAGACCATTGATAAGCCTTTTATGAAATAAAAAAGGTATTTATTAAAGGCAGCTAAGACGAACAGATTCAATACATAACAATGTTGGAATGCTTTTTTTTATAAACAAGGCAAGCTGTGTTAGTTATTTGCGCTATTAAAAATATTAAAGTGCTCATATTATTCTCATTTTCAAGTTCATAATTGTATTTAGAGGTTGTACCAGAATAGGTTTACATGGTTTATTTCCAAAAAACACCATATTTTTGTTGTACTGCACATTGCTGCAGCTCCTCTTTTCACCCTGTGTGTTGAGCTCTCTGTTTTAGCTACAGAGTGAGACATCTCACTTCTGTTCCATCTTTGTTGGGAGTCACACATGCTCAGTAGCTAGGTGTGGACTACTAGCCAGTCAGAAGCAGAGTATGAGGGCGTGCCCTGACAGTACCTAGGTAAGGACTACTAGCCAGTCAGAAGCAGAGTATGAGGGCGTGGCCTGACAGTAGCTAGGTAAGGACTACTAGCCAGTCAGAAGCAGAGTATGAGGGCGTGCCCTGACAGTACCTAGGTAAGGACTACTAGCCAGTCAGAAGCAGAGTATGAGGGCCCTGACAGTACCTAGGTAAGGACTACTAGCCAGTCAGAAGCAGAGTATGAGGGCGTGCCATGCTAGCAGCTAGGCGAGCATTATAACGTGTGTTCCAAAGTGACCACGTTTGTCTCTGAAGTAAAGGCTGGACTACAATAGAGCTGTTTGGAGCAGTTTGTGAACAGTGTTTTCTGTTGGAGATGGTAAGTCCCTTTGGGGGGGACTTTGGGCTTTTTCACTTTGTAAACCTATAACGTGCACAAATAGATATATAACACAATAAAGGAAAGGGAAAAAGCCAAAAACCATAATATGAGCACTTTAAAGGGATTTTGAATGAGGGTTTCTTGCTTCCTGAACAGTTCTGGTTACACTTCAGCTCTATATTGCTTAAACTAGAAAATATTCACATTAAAGGTCCTGAACACCAACACAGGTGTTTCCAATTAATACTGGCTGATTGGACCTCTTCCCAGGACTGTCTGGGTGTGTATCGACTGAGTGAGTCTGCTGTTAGCTTTGTTGCACCTGTTAGGGGCAAACGACAGCTTTATCATTCTTATTGGTAGAAACTATTTGTGACCTATACATTCCCATCTAAGATCTGGGCCACTTTCAACCTGAGCAGAGGTCTAATCAGCCAGAATAACTGAAAGCACCTGGGTGGGGTGTTCAGTGGCTGGAATCAGAGAATTTTTACCTTTTCTTTTTCATTATAAATAACTCAAACTGATCAATTGATTATCAAAATAGTTGGTGATTAATTTAATAGTTGACAACTAATTGATTAATCTTTGCAGCTCTAAACTAATGTTTATGTTTTCAAAAATCCTCCACCCAGATAATCTGGTGTGTAGCTTGTTGTTGTGGAGACTGCCCCCATCCCCGCCTGCTATGATTAATTCAAGTATCAGGAGTCTCTGGGGGTCACATCTCCTGCATGGGTGTGCAATGTCTGTACGCACCCTGACCACTCCTCTTATGTGGCCCTGGCATATTAGCTAATGGATGACATATGATCTAATATATGCCATTAATCACTGGCAGGGACGGTCACTGCCCAGACTTACAGTGGACACTCCACGACATGTGTGACTGTTAGAGCAACATACAAGGACAACCTCACAGTCTCATGAGAGTTTTACTGTGTGTCTCTAACACTCACACTCCTTCAATGTGAATGCCTTAATTGCGCAGCAACTTAAAGCGAAAATGCTTGTTTATTACAACTTCAATCTAATTTTCATAGTTTTGTCCATCAGTTATGATACCATTTTACTTTCTGAGATCTGGGAACATATGTTCGTCTAGTCTGCCTGACTCATTGACTGAGGTTTGTGCAAGTTAGAACCTATGGCCCCGACCGTGGCTAAGATATTAGTAGCCTAAAGCAGAATTTACACTTTCGTAGTCTGAAAAGGGTCTGGTTCGGTTTGTGTGACATAATTGTTGTCATCCGCCTATGTCCTCAAGGATCCAGGCCAGAAAAAGTGACCGTGCCGACTGTACGCGTAGCAAGCGCTCCTACTGCGCATGGTCCAGTTGTTCCACACTCCGGTCCAATTGGTGGCATATGCACCGGTATGTAACTCTTTTTGCCAAGAAGAAGAAGGAGACGGAGAGAAGAAAAAGAAGAAGATATAAAATCTGTGATTAAAAAATACAGAAGCAAAAGAGTTGTTAATGGAGGCAATTTGTTATTCTTGGGTTAAGAAAACGTCTCCCCTGTTACAAAAATAAATAAAAAAATGTTGGACATATTTTGATGGAGAAAAACATCACTACTGTGATTCATGTCCAGGCAATATCAAAATATCCTGAGGACTGGATTCATTTTCTAACTTTCTCTTACTGTTTTATTTTTGTGTATAAATTAAGTTATTATTATTAAATTTGCAGACGACACAATGGTCACCAGCCTCATTCGGCACAGTGATGAGTCTGCATACGGACCAGAGGTTGAGCTCATCAACATCGACACCATAGGGAAAAAGGCCCAGCAGAGGATTTACTTCCTGCACTGCTGAGCCAGTTCTACTCTGCAATCATCCAGTCTGTTCTGTGCACGTCCATCACTGTTTGTTTTTTTTTATACCTAAAAATGTAATGGGAAATGTGATTAAAACGATTGTCTTATCTCATCTGGACTACTGTTTAGAGGTTTGGTCAGGTGCTGCCATATCAAATATAAAGAAATGCAAATTGCTCAGAATAAGGCTGCACGCTGTTTACCACGGTGCTCATACAGATCTAGCGTTGATGCAATGCATGGCTGCCTATCCTGGTTAGGCAGTGTAAGGAATAGATTAAATGCCTCATTGCTCAACTTTACTAGAAATATTTCAGTGATTAAATTGCCAAGGGTGTTGTATCAGCATTTTTTTTCAGTTCTGATGAACATGATTATAGCACCAGGCATGCTACGGAAAGGCAGATTCACACTACCTAAGGTAAGAACAAACAGAGGGGAAAATACTGTAGTATACAGAGCCATGAGTAACAGGAACACTATGCCTGGTTATGTCATTAAAAAATCAATTCCAAATATTACTTAAAGAACATTTCCTAGCTGAGCATTCTCTGCATTTGCTAATATTTGATGAATGCTGTCAATCTTATTACAGGTTTTATGTATGCTTTCTTTTGGTCTGACCATTGGTGATATCATGTTCTTTCCTCTACATTCTGTGAAAAATGTAAACTCCATGAAGAATAGCTGTGGCTATGGCCCCAGCTAATGGAGATCCCAATAAATCAAATCAAATCAAATACCAGTCCATAGTGTCAATAACCCTGTAACACCAAACATCCACTGTTCCCTTTATAGATTATAACTATACACTTTTTAATGCACCAATTATGTACATATCATCTGTCACTGTCAGTATAAAGTGTAACTGCTGTATATAGGCTACTATATATAAACACACAACACCAGTATCAAATTCCTTCTATGTGCACACATAGTTGGCCAATAAAGCTGATTCTGATTAACAACACCACTGCTATCACAGGATTCAGTCCTGAGCAGTTTGATTATTCATGCCGTTCCACTGACTCCTTCAACTGACCACACACATACATCATGAACTCCAGCTGTGCTGTTCCTGTGTGTGAAATACCAGGTGCACTGTATGTGTGGTTTGATAATCCAGATGTGGGATGATGTAGTTTCGATCTCTGTCCATCAAATGGATCCTCACATTGTATGGAGTGGATTTGGGGGGTCAAACACTCCAGTCCCCTCCGGTGTGATCTCAGGTGCAGGGGTCAAATGTATGTAAACCCAAACAGTGTGTTTCCACAGTGATGAGATGGGTTTGTCAAGAGGCTAATGTGCCTTAATCCCTTCAAAAGCTTTGGGTTGATCCACGCAGCCACTCCAAAGTGTTGGGGAGGAAAGGCTGAGCTGTGTTTTCCTCACTGGGACTTATTCACTGGCTCAACAGACAGTGTGTGCACATGATTTTTATGTGTTGAACATTTGTGCTCGCAGTGCCTCAAGCTAACGGATTAGCCCTTTCCCGGCAGGCACCAGCATGCTTCTCAACAAATGAGTCCAGCTCACTTTCAGTGTTTTGGTTTATCTTCACAGGGTGTTAGTTTTTCTCTGGCCACAGTCATCATCATGCCAGATGAAAATGCTACACAAAATTACATTGATGTTTGTATGACGCAAACGGGGGTTTCTGAATGCTGACAAATTAATTGTGTTGTTTAAAGGGCCAGTGTGTAACATGTTTAGTTGTTCATTATCAAAATCTGCGTTGCCTGTTCACAAACTTGTCCTTTTTCATGAATATTTACCACCACCATCAATTCCAAGTATTCCTTTTGGCTTACCATTTTACATTTGCATTTGCATGAACTGGGGTAGATGCTCCATATTCATGCTCCATCATGAAATACATTAGCCGGTAAGCGACATACAGGACATACTGCTTCGCCTTTTCGTGTTTTCGCTGTCACATGATAAACTCAGCTAATGCTGCTAATGGGTATCGTAGCTTCCCAGCCATGGCAAGTTTGAAGAAGGAAGCATGGAGGACCACACGTATTCAAAATCCAAATTTCAGGAACAGGAGTCTTCTTCTTCTTCACCCAGAAAAAGAAAAAGGATATTGAAAAGACTAAGAGACCGGCTTTTTGAAGCATGAAGGCTACTGTGGCTGTAATACGTACTTTGAACTGCGTGGTGAGAGAGAGTTGATTACGATACATGATCTCAACACTAGATGGGAGAAATTCCTACACATTGGACCTTTAAATTTGGTAAGACCACAGAAGGTTCTAATTCTAATACAGGGTCTGTGGATATGTATTCACCTTGAATATGGATAGCAAACTCAAGAACGTGTTTCACTTTTTCACGAAAATAGATGAATTGAACCGTTAATGAGAGACTGAAGTTACACACTGTGTTTGCATCGGTGATGCTTGGTGCTCAAACGCAGTCAGAGTTGATGGACAATGTTTCCCTAATGTCGAATTTTTAATGTTAACCATGGGATGGGAGAAGTTGGTGAAGGTTTGTGCGAACTGTGGAAAACACACCATGTAAAATAACATCCAAAGACCTGAAGGCTGACCTGGAGCAATCTGGAGTGATTGTTTCAACCAGCACCATACGCTGCACATTAAACCAAAAAGGGCTTCATGGGTTAAGGCAAAGGAGAACCCCACTGCTGAAAGGAAGACATAAAAAGGCACGACTGATATTTGCTAAAACGTAGGCTACCTAGGCAATCCAAAATCCTTCTGGGCAAATCTTAAATTCGCGGCAGACAAAGCTAACTTCAGTTTTGTGTATGTGTTATTTGTGTAGAAGCTGGAGCGGGCCGTTTTCATTATGTCCTGTTTGATTCATGTTTTTCACCAGGTATGTTTTAGTGATATATTATATTGCTTTATATTGTTTTAGTCAATTGTTAATGTCCTTTCTTTTGTAATTCCGTTTGGGAGAGAAGCTGGAGCGGGCTGTTTTCATTAATAAGGATGTCCTGTTTGAGTCATGTTTGTCACCAGAATAAACGGACATCATCAGTCAGAGACCCTGGTGTCACGGTGTGGTGAATATAATAAATGCAGAAATCTACCTTCATTGAGTTTCTCTGTTCCTCAGTCTACCTAAAGAAAAACTGCATCTGGACTGCTCACATGTCCCACCTGGTGGTTGTTGGTGCACAGTGCAGCTACTGCAGCTAATACTGGATAAAATATTTCACCCCCCTTAACAGCCACGGCACCACTGCGGTATCACAGCACAGTGGTAATCACGTGAAACGGAACCAGTAGGATCTGTACAATGCCGTTCAGCTCAGCATTTACCGCCATCATCCCCCAGAAGCTGGGAGGGAAACTTTCCCTGCTGGGCCTCGACTAGGGTTGGGCATCATTTCGATTTGAACAATTCTGATTCCAATTCCGATTCTTCCTTTTGATTCTGGTTCCTCTCGATTCTCAATTCCAATTCTTTGAGGGGTAAGGTTCAAACGGGTCACATGCTTATTTCATAGATAAGAGGAAAAGTTTATTTTTATTCAATTGTGATTTACAGTTCTACCGGGCTCTTTCAACGTAAAATAAACCCACACAACACAACAAGCGCCTGGAAGTACGGCGGACGCTACAGAAACCAGAAACTTGCTTGTGTTAAATTTGGAACCGATGATCGAATTCGAAACCAAATTTTTCCAAACGATTCCAATAAATTAACGATTCCATTGGAATCATAATTTTTGAAACGATCCCATGTAGGAACCGGTTCTCGATGCCCAATCCTAGCCTCGACACCTCCTTTGTAATTGGGTTCTGGACTTCCTGACACCGAAAACAAAGGCAGACAGTACGCATCTGCAGCAGAACATCATGCACCACCGTCACTGCTGTTTACACTGCTCATCTACGACTGTTCTGCCAAGTCCAAATCTAATCACATCATCAAGTTTGCAGATGCCACGACAGAGCTGGGCCTCTCAGCACTAATGATGAACCATCATACAGAGAGGAAGTAGAGCAACGGGTCAATCTATCTCTCAACGTAGAAAACACAAAAGAGATGGTTGGCACTGTATAGAGGGCGTCCTGACCAGCTGCATCACTACGTCGTATGAAAACAGCAAAGCATAAAGAATGCAAGATCGTGCAACGCTTAGTGAGGACAGCCGAGAAGATCATAGGGGTCCCTCTCCCCTCCATCCAGGACATTTTCCAGAAGCAGAGCCTCTTCCCTTCCTGCCCCTGCTGTCCCTCACACAGACTGTTTGCCCCTCTTCCATCAAGCAGATTTTGCAGCATCAGGACCAGCTCTGCAAGCCTCTGAAACAGTTTCTTTCCCCAAGCTGTCAGACTTTTAAACACTGCTGCCACACGGATACATTCCAACATTACATACACACAACTCACCTGAACTACACCTCTTTGCACATTTCATTTCATTTCAAGACTCCCCTGCACTGCACAGGGTCACTAGTTAGCCATTATTTATATTCTCTACAGCATAAGATTATTGTTTTAATAACGAACCAAGATTACTTCTGTTTTAGCATCTTTACACTGGCTCCCAGTGTGTTTTAAAATACATTTAAGATTTTACTGATCACTTTTAAGGCTTTTGAATTTCCTCAGCAATGGAAAACGGCTATTATAACTCCAGTCTTTAAGTCTGGAGCATCTGACCTGGTCTCGAATTATAGACCGATTTCAATTTTACCTGCACTTTCAAAGGTTCTTGAAAAAACAGTTGCCAAACAACTTGTTGATTATCTTGAAAGTAATCATGTTCTACACGCCAAACAATTTGGGTTTAGACCACGGAACTCAACAGAGTTGGCAAACTGTTACCTCACTGAAATTATAAAACAGTCATTAGATGAAGGTAATGTAGTGGGAGCAGTATTTCTGGACCTGAAAAAAGCCTTTGATACTGTGAACCACAAAATTCTTTAAAATAAATTAGAAAAGTGTAACTTGTCACATGATGCAATAACTTGGTTTCGATCATATCTCGAACACAGGCAGCAGTGTGTTAAAATAAATTCCACTCAGTCATCTATCCAAACCTGTCAAATTGGAATTCCACAAGGTTCAATTTTAGGCCCTTTACTTTTTAGTTTATATATAAATGATCTACCAGACAGTTGCAAAAAGGTTAAATGCCAAATGTATGCAGATGATACAATTATATATGTCTCAGCAAAAAACCCTCAGATTGCAGCTGAGATGCTTTCAAAAGAACTGGATGGTGTATCACAGTGGCTCCGAAATAATCATCTGACTCTGAACTATGATAAGACAGTCTCTATGTGCTTTTCAATCAAAAGAAAGGTCAATGAAAATTTTAGAATAAAGATTGATGAGAAGGAGATAGATGAGGTACATGAATTTAAATTTTTAGGGGTTACTCAAGATTCTCATCTTAAGTTTGATAGTCATGTAAAGAGACTGTGCAGAACTGTCAAGACAAATTTAAATTGCTTCCGATTAATAAGACAATATATACCCATTAAGGCAGCACAGCAGTTTATGCATTCTATGATATTTTCTCATTTATCGTATTGCATTACTGTTTGGGGTCAGGCCAATCAAACAACAATTACACCCATTAGGTCATTATATAAACAGGCATTAAAAGTAATGGACCAGAAACCTGTAAGATGGCACCATTGCCTCATTTTAAGGAAGCATAACATATTGAGTTTTGACAGTTTTGTAAATTATTCATTTCTAAAACAAATTTTTAAGTGTGTGAATAACCTTACACCAGAAATATTCTGTCAACTAGTAGTGAAACAAAAGAGCGAAATAAGAACTAGAGGCACAATAAGTGGTAACTGTATAGCCGCAAAATGTAGAACAACATTTGGTCAGACATCTTTTTCAGTAAGAGGCATAAAATTGTGGAACGCTTTACCATCAGAAATTAAAACATTGACAGAACTCAAGGTTTTTAATACACATTTAAAGCAATGGCTGAAACGGAAACAACTATGTGAACACTGACTGTACAAGATACAACACAATTTATACAAACATAATGTTGCATATGTTAGCATGCATAGACATATGCACAATTTTGTGTTCTTGTATTGTTAAATGTGTCTAGACTCTGTTTTATAGTGATTTCTACATTCATTTAAGTCCATATTTTATTTCATGTATGGGATGTATTTATTGTATGTATTTTAATAGTTATACATTTTTAAATTAATACTCTGTAATTTCTGTTTTAATTTTAAAAGCCTAACCAGGGACAGGGGTTGCAAATTAGTCATGGCTATAAACCTGTATGCATGGCATCTACTTTGTATTCTTTATAAAGCAATGTTCTATGCATTTGTCCCTGTCAAATAAACATTAAATAAAAAAAAAAAAAAATAATTTTCATGGCCTCGCACCCTCATATATCTTTGACCTCCTGGTACCATACATGCAAAATACGTACCTTGAGATCCTCGGGCAAAGGTCTTGTCTGTTCCAGAGGTCCGGCTAAAAACTATAAGAGACACAGCGTTTGCGGTCAGGACCCTGATGCTCTGGAACAATCTGCCCGAGGATATCAGGTCAGCTGAGTCAGTGGTCTCCTTTAAGTCCCTTCTTAAAACATACTTTTATCAAAGAACCTTTCCCGGTGAGCTTGAACCTCCTTTGAACTGTCTTTTATTTCTGGTTAAAAAAACAATGTATGTACTATTTTTACAGCCACAACATTTGAGGTCGGGAAGCTCGGTCTGGACTTGATCCATTGTGGAGCAACTATGCTCCAACCAGAGCTGTTCGGACCAATGAAATTGTCAGGGCGGGCTTTATACGATGATGGACAGATGATCAACAGTAACGTAATCAACCACGTCACCAAAGTGGGCTTGGGTTGAATTTGTTTACAACAAAGATGGCTGCCGCTGGAGAACTGAAATGTGTAGATTCCGCCATCGCGTCTGTCATAGAAGATATCGACAGCGCATTCATTTTAAAAGAGGAACAGAGAACCGCGATCAAGGCATTTGTCGATCGGAAAGATGTTTTTGCCGTCCTTCCTACGGGATTTGGCAAAGCTTAATTTATCAGCTGGTCCCGATGGTCGCTAACAAGATGGGGCGCTCTGATTGGTTGTAGGTCTATCCAATTGAGTGCAGAGGCATTTTCTTTCCTGGTTCGGTTGAAACACGCCCCATAATCACAGCCCAGTGGAGCAGCATCAGACTCATATTCTGACTAGAATCTGAGTCTTAACTCCTGACCGCTGCTGAGGAACTTCCTTCCTTCCAAGGACACAATGAGCTGCTCCCTCTTCTCTCTTTTCCCTTGTCTCCTTTTGTGTGCATCTTAGTCCCAGAAATGCCTGTTACTAACCTAGCTCTGGGGTGTTTTCTCCCCGGAGTCCCTATGCTTCTTCTTCACCCAGAACATCGCCTTGGAATTGGGTGGCACCTAGACCGGGGTGCAGCTGTCGCTATGGACCTACTACACCCTGCTACGCTCTGCGATTCCACGCAGTGCCCGACTGCGTCCTGCTATGTCCAACCACGTCCACCCAGACTGCTGTGCCACACTACACCCCATAATGCCCTGCTGTGCCCTACTACGACATGAACTACTACGACTACCATTGTGGTCACTGTTCCACTATCTTTATTATGACTATTATTGCCACCATTCATCACACCCCCAACCGGTGCCGTCAGATACCGCCTACCAAGAGTCTGGGTCTGTCCCAGGTTTCTTCCTAACAAAAAAGGGAGTTTTTCCTCGCCACTGTCGCAATAGCTACTGCTAATGCTTGCTCTTGAGGCAACCACTGTAATAGTTGGGACTTCGTAAACTACAGAGTTTGGTCTAGACCTACTCTATCTGTAAAGTGTCTCGAGATAACTCGTGTTATGATTTGATACTATAAATAAAATTGAATTGAATTGAAATTGAATTGAGTATGACCACGTCAGGCTCCCGTACATGCTACAACGTCACAACTTACGTCAAACTGTAGCCCTAATAAAACAGAAAGGTGACTCTGCTTTTACCCAGTAGCAATCTTGAAGTCCAACACTCTACTTTTTGCAAAAACTGCAAAACGTCTTAAACCTATCTCCTCCCACATTTTTGTTTCAATTTACACCAAACTTGAGGAACTTCATCTCCTGACTGTCCTCCACAAATGTACCATTCAGATTTTTGATCAAATTTAAAAAATGTTGCCCACAGTGCATTACAACGTTTTACTGCATACAGTAATGTAAACAAATACTGTTTAGGATTTCAAATCCCCTACGCACCACTCACCAACCCTCACTTAAACAATAAGACTGTTTTTGGGCATACTCATTGGATAAGAAGGAATGTCTGTTTGGCACTTCTGCTGACAGAATCTTCGTTTATTTGCCATTTTTCTCCTCTTCTCCATCTACCGCCTTTTTCTTTTCCTGCTCAAAATGTTCGGTCCCGACCATTGCTGCGGAGCAGCTATAATTCATATTTATATTAATAACTGTTACACTGCTCATTGTGCTGCTACATTGGGAGATAATCTGTTTTACTCCTTATTTGCCTGTTTGTGTCCATGTTGTATTTTGTATATTTGTGTTAGCATCACTATGTGCTGTGGTGTATGTGGAAATGACAACTAAAACACTTCAACTTCAATTGTGTATCAAAATGGGCTCAGCCCTATGTTCCCACAGCCCTATGTTCTATGATTTTTCTTGAAATTAGGACCTATGTTCCCACAGCCCTATGTTCCCACATTTCTAGGACATTTTCAAAATTAGGTCTTATGTTCCTACATTTCCCTTTAATTTAAGCCCTATCCTCCCACAACATTTTTTTAGGGTTAGGAGTTAAAATCTGATACAAATTTATGAAAAAGAAAATGTGGGAACATAGTGCCAAATTTTGAAAAAAATCTTAGAAATGTGGGAACATAAAAGCTACTGTGCTTACCTTACTATCATGAAAGTGTTTTAAAGGGCCACTTTCTAAAGTATGATTAAATAACCCTGAAGATGTCATGCTGATGCCATTAGGGTTTGAAAGAAGAATTTACCTATGAAAAATGCTATTCAGTTGCATTATGGGAAACATAGGATTCAGTGTTTTTGGAGCTAAAAGTTTGGATGTCTCTGTTGCTTTGCCCATTCTTCTCTCTTATAAACCCCCGACTTTATGAACTATTATATTACTGTGACATATATAAATGCTGAGTTCTTCCAAAACCAAAAGCAGTGCAAAAAATTGACAAAGCTTAAGTCATGGTAAATCAGTTGCTGGATCAGAATAACAGTTCCTTTCAAAACGTTTTTTGTGTGAAAATAGACAGCTTTATTTAGATTTATTTGAAAGTGTGTGTGTGTGTTTGAGAGAGTGTTTGTGTTGTGTGTCATCTGATGCAGATGTGGTTCTGTCTAAAGTCCAGTGAGTGCAGCGAGGTGGCCAGGGCTGCGTACAGGTGAGAGCTGTTGAACCTCAGGCAGTACACCGGGCTGCTCACTGGGTGTGAGCTCAACTGGAAGAACTGCACAAAAAATAAAACAGCATTAACTTTATTAACATCAGACATTCAATCCATGAAATGGTGTTTTAAACTGCCCTTTAAAGCATGTGAGGTACTATACTTAATTCACACTGTTTTATTTCATCCTCAGGATATAATGTACACACCTGCAGGCATTCAGTCTGCCGTTTGTCCCAGAGTCGTACGACACCGTAGTACGAGGAGCCGCTAGCTATCATGTGGTTTCCGTCTGTCTGGATGCAGTACAGAGCGCTGTCATGAGGCTCCTCCCACGCCATCACACACTTCCTGTTGGGAAGGATGGGAGACTTTACACACGTGTTGAGATAATGCACCACATGTCAAAAAAGGCAACTGTAGTTCTTAAAGATGTACTGGAGAGATTGTTCATTGAGGCTTTTTCGCAGACTGAAGGTGTGTTGTCTGTCGTGTACATGTATCAGGTCTTTTCAGAAGCATAGGAATTTATTTCTATACTTTGTAATTTATGTACAGTACAGACAATAGTTATTAAAACTCCTGCACGTTGGATTTCAAATGAAGCACTTTGATGTTAAGTGTCAGCTTCATTTTGAAGTTGTTTGCATCCACATCAGATACACAGTGAAAGAATTGTAGCACTTGTATAACCAAAAATAATTTTTTTTTGTCTTTTTGCCCATTTTATTAACAGTAACAGAAGATACAGACAGGAAGAGAGAGAGGGAAGGGGATGACATGCAACTATGGTACCCAGCTGGAATAAAACTAGGAAGCTTGTGATTCATCCATTCATTCAACATAACATAACATTTTGACTACTATGTCCACATATAAATATATATAATGGGATGGGCGGATTGGAGGTTATCAGTGTTGGAGCATAGATTGTAAAAAATAATGGACGAAACTTCCAGGTCTGAAAAGTAAATCCATTATCTCAAACCTTCATTCTATCTCATTTCCAGCAGGGGGCGACTCCATGGTAGCAAAAAGAAGTCAGTTTCTATAGAAGTCTATGGGAAAATGAGCCTACTTCTCACTTGATTTATTACCTCAATAAACATTTTCATGAGTTTATGGTCTCAATCACTAGTTTCAAGTCTTCAATAGAGCAAGATGTTCATTTAATAAATGATTATGCATGCATTGGGTGTGGCTTCATGCTGACCTGTCAACCATGATAGAGACTAAGCAATGCTAACCATGGCACTGTGTACATTCAAATCGCTGTGAACTTGTTTTGGGGTGTTGTCCCTGTTTTTGTCTTAAACTTTGACCCTCTCACTGTCTGTTTTCACTTCATAAAAAGTTGGTTGGAACATTTTGGTCGCCTAAAAATGTCTTGTTTAGTGTTTGGTAGTACTTTGTCAACTAAAGCTAGCTAGCGCTAGTGTTAGCTGGTAACTTAGGGGAAAGTCTGCCCATTTTCTGTTGCTGTACATGCCAATGAACGCTGCCAATATCAGGAGGTCCGGAAAAACTGGATCATGGATCAACTATGGTCTGTCACACCACTACTGTATATTCAATGCCACTAACAATGTATTGATCAATAGAAAAATGCATTCAAAAATAAAACATTACACTTAATAAGGTATTGTATTCATAACACAAGGTATGGGCTGCGTCTGGGTAGACTTGCCGTTCGGTCTGGATGTAGACCTTGGTCCGGACTTTGAGAAACCCTGCAATACCTTATGAGGGAAACGTTTTCTATTTTTAAATAAACTTTTCTATTGATTGGTACCGGTACCGAATTCCAGGTACCAGTATTGGTACAAAAACTGACCAGGAAAACTAGCCAATCGTTCTGGACCTCTGACCTTAAATCAAAATCAGATGCAGACTTTTAAGTAATAATAAGCCGATCGGTCCGGATGCAGATCTAGCTCTGGACTTTGAGAAGTCTTGCCTTAATGCCTAAATATGTGAAGATTTATTCCATCTACTAGTCAGAGATATTGGACTATGAATCATTAAGTTGAATTGTTTCTTGCAGTGATGAGTGAGGGGTATGTAGAAACAGCGATATATCATCTGCAGACACTAAAGACTGATTTTATGATGTGTGTTGTGGTGTTTGGAATCCTTTTATGTAGTTGTTCTGGTAAAAGGCTGCTGCTTAGAGAGGTTTGTTCATTGGTGATAATAGTGCCTAAAGGAGAGGTGTACAGAATCTTGACCCAGTTTACGGTCCAATGTGTGGGAATTTCTTCCATCTAGTGTTGAGATCATATATCGCAATGGTGCAGTTCAAAGTACGTATTACAGCTTTGGTAGCCTTCACTCTTTTTTTCTGATGACGCTGGTCTCTTGCCCTTTTCAATATTTTGGGTGAAGAAGAAGACTCCTGTTCCTGAAATTTGAATACAATTGAATTTTACAATTTTGAATTTTGAATACGTGTGGTCCTCCATGTTTCCTTCTTCAAACTTGCCGGGGCCGGGAAGCTACGATACCCATTAGCAGCAGTAGCAGCACCAGTGAGTTTATCATGTGACAGCGAAAACGTGAATGGCGGAGCAGTATGTCCTGTATGTCCCTTTCCGGCTAACGTATTTCTAGATGGAGCATGAATATGGAGCGTCTACCCCAGTTCATGCAAACGCAAATGTAAAATTTCAAGCCAATAGGAACACTTGGAATTGATGGTGGTGGTAAATATTCATGAAAAAGGACAAGTTTGTGAACGGGCCACACAGATTTTGATAATGAACAACTAAAAACGTTACACACTGGACCTTTAATAAGTAATCTGTTAAAGGCTTTTTCTGCATCTGTGGTGGCTATAATATATCATG
Source organism: Sander lucioperca (assembly GCF_008315115.2). Lineage (NCBI taxonomy): Eukaryota > Metazoa > Chordata > Actinopteri > Perciformes > Percidae > Sander > Sander lucioperca. The sequence goes on from NC_050187.1 coordinate 1,258,076, forward strand.
CTTATTTGAATTATGAGTGCATTAAATGAAATAGTCTGCGTGTGTTGCTGCATGAATGTCTACCTTTAAACATTTAAGCCTGCATGATCTGGGTGAATTATTGATGGAGTGACATTTTCTATTCTATGAGCTAGTGCCTTACTAATGACCTTTACATCCACATTCAGGAGAGAAATGGGACGGTCTCTTGATGGCAGTGTCGGGTCTTTGAAGGTTTAAGGAGGAGTGAAATCATGGTTGTGTTCATGTTTGCTGTACATCTTGAATTGCAGATGTCAGTTTGTTGAAGAGCAAAGCTAGAATGGACCAGAAGTGTTTATAGAACTCAGCAGGAAAGCCATCAGGTCCTGGTGTTTTGTTATTGGGCATTTGATTTAGGGCAGTGCAACTTCGTCCTGTGTAATTGGTGAATCAAGTATTTTGGTTTGTTCTTTACTAAGCTGTGGTAGTTCAATGCTGTAAAAAAATCCCTCTTCTCTTTAGCAAGCAAGTTTTCCATTCCATTTAGTGCCCCGCCTTGTGCCTGGTAGCTGGGGCCGGTTCGGGGCACTTGAATGGTTCTCTCGGGAGCGTGCAGCATGGGGAAGGAAGGCTGGGACACCCTTCCCAACAACAGCAAAACTGCATCTGACTGCGTAAATCCCAAATAAACAGACCCCCCTCCTTATGGTCTTTTGTTAGAGATAGAGCCCACAATTGGCCGGCTCCCTCCAATTTAGGTCTGGAGCTGCCCTAAAGTTGGACCAATCAGTCAAAAAAACTTAAAAAACCAGACAAGAGTCATACTAGTAGTGCTATGGTGCAGAGTCCAAATGGTTCTGGAATAAATATGGAATGATTAATGTAACAGGTTGCTTTATATAAATGATGTAGGTGGATATAATACTATATAGTTACTGTGTAGATTACAAAGTATGTGCCTTAACCATAGACCGGAGACCTTTTTATAGATCGTCCCAAGGGACCAAAATGTATTGGCCAATGAAGATTTATCCTATATAAATGCAGATTTAATATTTGAAATCCTTATTTGAATTGTGTGGTTCATCTTTAGGCAGTTGTTGATTTCCAGAGGAATTTCCGATTGAACTGATTTTACACACACGTATTTTTTTGGAAACAAGGATACGTTGGTATATAGTTGGAATTAATTAATTAAAGTGTAACAATTGAATACTGTCTCCATGTCCTCTATAATAGATACATTACATAGGTGTTTCAAGGAACTTCCTTTTAACGGTTAAATAGCAGTTGGTACTAGTTAGTTAGTTTTAGCAGTAGCTTTTTTAAGGAATTATAGGGAAATATGGGATCCATGACATAAAGTGATGCCAGCTGATCTAACCTAAAGTGACATTATTCCATCAAAGGCCCTTAGTAGTTTGTCTGAATCTAGGTCGTTGGGGAGAAATTGTAAACTTGTACAAAATGTACAAATCAAAACTCTTCCAGCTGAGATCACTGAAAAGAAAAGTTTAAAACAATTAGAACTGCAACAGTACAGGTGGAATCACATCTCTGTATGGATGTTGTTTAGGATCAACGATATCTTTGTAGAGGTTCAAGGAGGTGAGAGTGTGTGTGCGTGTGTATGTATGATGCTGAGTGAGTGAGCAAGGTGGTAGTAGCTGTGGTTAAGAGAGGGGAAGTATTTTGGGGATAAGTATTTTCTGCCAATAGACATCGATCCTCCATTAGTGCAGCCTCATCAATAAGTGATGGAGAGACACCAGGGGCAGACAATGGGGCAGCAGAGACGTCTGGATACACACACACACACACACACACACACACACACACACACACACAACAAACAAATGCACACTCTAATTCCAGCAAATGGGGAGGTCACTCATTGTCATTGCATTCTGAAGGTGAAACAAACACACACACACACACACACTTCACATTTTAATTTAAATACTTATTATTATAGTATTAGAATAGGGCATTAACTCAAACTGTGTGATGATTATCTGATATATATCACAATATGGCAACTATATGATCAATCACACCTTAAATATTTACATTGATGTACATAGCAATAGACTGTTTTAATGTACTGCAATATATGAGTTAGAGTTATTTTTCAAAGCATGGCTGGAATCAATCATGTCTCTTCTTCATTGAGCAGTGTTCCACTAATATAAAGCTGATTTGTGAAAATGTAACTTTAATGCATTAATTACGTAACATTATATCTGATATTCATCACCAAATAGCCATCATGCTTTTTTATATACAAGTCAGTCAGGTTGGGCAATATGGTATATAAGGCGAAAAAATATTAATGTTTTAACGGTCAGATACATGTTTTTTTAACACATCACTAATAGTTTATACAATGGACTGATTTTTGGCAATATTATGTTTCCATCAATATAATGAGATACTACATACTATTTCAGTTTGCAGGATTAACTAAAGACAGACATGTCCGGCTATCATAACATAGTAGAATACATTGCTATCACAATATAAATTGCGAATTTTTTTTGTATTCTAAATGACGTTTTAGGGACATGGTGAGGTTCTATTGTAAGCCCCTTAGGTGTTTCTGACGTCTACAGCACTGTGCTGGTGAAAGACATATGTTGTGATTTATGCTGTATTGTTTCCTATGAATGTGTGCAAACCAATAAAATCAAACCACAACCATGATATAAAGACAATATAAATTGTGATAGAGGATTTTGTCCAACTATTAGTGAATTGTTGCACTGACGACAGCCGAGAGTTCACAATCAGACTGATCATTCATTAGATCTATTAAGCACCATGGGGACATTGAGAATCTGCATTTGTTTGTTTTTTTTGTCTGTCACAATGCATTTCTCTTTGGTGGTGGGCCCCAACTTCCAGACAACCTGAACCTCCTGGATGACCCTGGGGGCCTTTTGAGGCCAGTTAGGTTTGGGCATATGAATTATTGATATCTAAAGAGGGACCCCCCTCTGCCAACCTTCACCCCAACCCAACCTCTTTCAAAGTCCCCAGAGCGATCTGCCAATCAGATCTAATTTGTCTTACTTGACTGATCACCCTGAAATACCTCTAACCCCTGCTGTCCAAAATAAATGCTGCCCTCCCCAATCATAAAGGGAACCTGCCAGCATGTACTGAAGTGAGGGGCTGCTGCATTAATGAGCCCCACAGAGGGCTGCAGGTTAGCTCCCTGTGCTCACACTGCTGGAAATTAAACAGTATAGGCTTGACATTATTTTTACACCATACCTGTTATTTCAGAAGCTTTTCTTTTATTCTGACGAGAGGACAATACTGAGGGACCTAAGAAGGTTTTCTCATTTAAAGATAGGAGATATTTGCATGTAAGCAAGTGACCAAACTATGTCTGCAGGACTATGCTGTAATTACTGTATGTAATACTGTAATATTAGCCAGCTCACTCAAGATTTTAACTCTACTGAAGACCCAAGAATTTTCACTTGGCATTGTGGGTTTCATTAAGTATTATCATTCATACTTGTATTAGGGCTAGACTTTTAGGATATCCTTCCATTTGGTCAATTACTCAGAATAAGTGCAAGTTTTTCACCCTTGTATCCTTTGTCATTCAGTGCTTACTCATCAACTTACATTTCAACCGCTTTCACGGCTTCTGCATTGAGTGACAGTTCACCTGCTGTCAGCTCCAACTCATCAACTATTATTTCAACTATTTTCACGGTTTAAATACAAACTGACTATTCAACTGCCTACTGGGTTTAAAGTAAAAACTTACATTTCATTTCAGTAATTACGCTTCATCTGACACTTCAACTGCTTTAAGTGCTTCAACGTAAATTGCAATCCCTAACAACTAGGGGTGTCACGATTCTTCAAATCCACGATTTGAATACATTTTCGATTTTAAGGTCACGATTTGATTCATTTCCCCCTGCAGTGATAGCAATACCACAATAAGAGCCACTAGATGGCAGAAGAGTACTTTACAACAACAACAGTTTGAGATTTTTATGTTATTTTTAGAGTTAATGAGGTGCACCTGAATGCACCACGAGGTCACGTTGGAGCCCACACACTTTACTGTTGGTTGTTTGTTGTCATAACTCACTGGGAAGGCAAAATGTTGCATGTCCTGTAATTTCCTTATTATGAAGCAATTTGTGCTGCATTTCCTGTATGAAAGGTGCTATACAAATAAAGTTATTATTATTATTATTATTATTAACAATAATGTTCGTAGCTGTAGGATGTAAACTACACCATGTGGTTGGTGCTAAGCACTCAAATTCCCAAAAGAAGACGGTGTCCTAGCTACTAACATGCTAGTTTTGGTATCAAGTATGTCGTAAAGATCTGTCACTATTTAACAAACAGATCGTACATGGTCTCAACAGAAAATCCCAAATGAGCACTGACTGTTGCACTAACTGGGGGCGTACCGTGGGCTGAGCCGGAGGTCCCACAGTCGAATGAAGGTATCATAGCTGCAGGTGAAGAGCTGGAACGGAGACTCAAACACCATGTCCAACACACCAGCCCCACGACGAAACTCTGAGCCCAGACTGCACACACACTCAGACCTGGGGGAGGAGAGAGGGGTGGAGGGAGATGAAAAGAGAGGAGAAATCAACATTAGAAATGTGGGTTTTCACATGCGGAATATCATAATACACATGGGACACGTCCGAAAACTACATATGTCTTCATGTGAATATGTAAATTCAAGAATGAAAGAAGAAATGTAAATGGACAGGGAACTAAACGGATAAGTAAATATATATAAAAAAAATGTTTGGCTTTATTTCAAATGTATTTCATTGTTTCATTCTTTTGCAGGGTGTCAATGTTCCACCAAAACAAGTTCCTTCCCAAGACTATTTAGCAGAGCCACTGTCTCTGCATCCCGACCTTAGCGCCGCCCAAAAGACGATTGTGATTGGTTTAAAGAAATGCAAACAACCCAGAGCGGTTTTTTCTCCTATCCCAGAATGTATCTGTGGTAGAGCCATACCTTACTTCACAGCGCTGTGGAGATAGGTCTGGCAATACGAGACTAACCTGGAATCAACACTGAAAGAGTGTTGCCTGTGTGTCACTGAGACTGGATTACTAATACTTTGAGTGTGAGACAGGAGAAACACACAAGCTGTGTGTATGTACAAGTGATAAATAAAGTTTGTGTGTCTGGGTTGATAGGGTGTGTCCTATGTGTGTGTGTGTGTGTGTGTGTGTGTGTGAGTCAAGCTCCTTGCAGCACCATGCTCTTGTGATCACAGCTCTGTCCCGCCTGCTCCTATAGCCTCTTGATTATTGAAGAATAACTTGCACTCAGCAGGGCGGATTATTGCAGAATAACTGTCTCTTTGTTGCCATTTAATACCCTCCATGACCGTGACTGTGTGCGACTCTCGCACGTTTGATACCTGCTCCGTAGCAACCATTTAAAGGAGGCCGCTGGCCCTGGCGACCGAGTAGCCCTGTGCTTCGACTCGTGCCCCCCTCCCTCGCCCTGAAGCTCAATCCACAGGCTCGGGCTGGTAATCCCCCAGCCTTACCCCAGGGGGCCTTCTTATTGGACCAGGGCTTTCCCCACGGGGCACCTTATTGGGTGAGAGCTTTCTCATTGCCAGGGTCTCATGACTAAGCCCGGGCCAATGGGGAGTCTGTTATGAGGCTGAGTTTGTGTCTGTGTGGGTAGTGACCCCTCATTTTCCCCTTACCACTAAAACCAAGGAGCTTAGCACATGTCACACAAAAAGAAACTCATTCAAGCCAAAGGGATACGAGGCTGTTCATTCATAACTAAATAATGATGTCTCCATCACAGCACGAGCACTCTAACTAAAAAGAGATCATCAATTCATAACCCTACCCTTTGAAATCCTTTAAACAAAAAATGATTACAAACTTACGCTGTTCTGAAGAGAAAAAAACAGTCAAAAACTGCTACAAACACCCAAAATGTGAAAGAAAAATAAAAGCTAGGTTTCCATAAAATGGACCTGACATCTGTGCAGGGATCTTAAAGCCAGTAATAGCACCATGCAATGAGTCGGTGCACGGTGCAAAAACAGCAGGGATTCTCAAATTGGTAGGTCACTGGCTTTTATGGGCTGCGTGTGATTACAGGATGGAGGCATAAGCATATAATCTGTCAAAATGACTGTATCTGTTAGTGAGCAGCGGTGCAATGTTCTGATCTGACTATCCTTTCTATTGCTTGTCTGGAAACCATAATGTTGAATACCTGGGCCTGACCTCGAGTCTGGGCTCTAAAACAACTGACTGGCTAAGTCATAACCAGACCCAAACAGTAGATTTTCTTTTGACATCACTAGAATATTACATATCTTGTAATATGCCAACCAACATCTCTTTATATTATTATCAGTAGATTAACACTTGTATAGTTTTTCTTTGTCTTACATTGTTTAAGTTAAGTCACATTGATATTGGACCAATACTAACCGGACTACTTATATATATTATTGTATTTAATCTACTTCACAATTTTTTATTCAATTAACTAATATTGTTATTCACTTTATTTTTTGTTAATTTCATTCATTGTCCTTCATAATTGTGCTTTGGCAACACATGCCAAATGTCATGCCAATAAAGCATATGGAATTGAATTGAATGGAGTTAAAATGTCCCTTAGCATGTATACCCAAATCTACACATTCAATTCAATTCAATTTAAACAACTTTATTTATCCCTAAAGAGCAATTCAACTTTGCAGTAAACCAGTCCTATACTAAACAAACACCATTGCGATCATCCAATCAACCAACATGTCTGTAGCAGCAGGCCAACAAATGGGAAACCCAGGCAAGAGCAGCAAAGCACACAGGGGTTGCCGACATTAAGCTAAATTAAATAAATATACAATCAAAATCCAACTTAAGTAAAGTAATAAATACATAAATCAAAGCATTACGATTCCCCAGAATTACAAGCTCTGAATGTTACAGGTCGCTGCCATCAACAGCATTCAAGAGCCTAATGGCAGAAGGAATGAAGGAATTCAAATATCTATTGGTTTTACATGGGGGGGGGGCAAGGTAGCGCTGCCCCAAGAAAGAACAAGGCCAGAATTACACTGCTTGTAGGCCAGTGTCTTGTGGAGCAGCTGCAGAGGTTTAGTGGTTTAGTGGCAGGTACAGGGACTCTGGAGAGGAGCCAGTTGCAGTAGTGCAGGGTGAGGACAAGGAAGGAGGGAGTGTCTACCCCCAAACTATTCATAAACATCCCTCATAGATAAAAGACATACTGTAGCTGTGTGCACACAGTTTTCCTGTGCAATGAGGGAGTATTATTCACATTTCAGGTGCGCTCACTTTCAGTTTGGCCTCCAGAAAAAAAGTGGTTCAGACAATCTGGATGGGCTGTTGGTTTGTTACTGACTCCTTTGCTTCTTGACCCATCAGACTTTGTTGTAGCAATGTTACCGTGTTCCCTGATCTTAATGACTTTAGTGAGTAGAAGTCACGGGACTTCTAAATCACCATAAATACAAAACATTACAATGATAGATCACATGCCTAATTGATCGACAAAGTCAGATCCTCCCCTGATGAAGGCAGGATAGATCAAATTAAAGCATGGTGTACTGGAAAGAAATTGCAACTTTACAATGTCATCATAACAGCAACACCAGATGGCCCAAACTACAAAGATAGGACCCAGGTTGTAAGCTCTGAGAATGATCCTTTAAGCCTCATGTAAAATGAGAGGAATCATTTTGCTTTTTGAGAACGAAGCAGTTTGAGCTGCAGTATGGCATCTACTTTGCGAGATGGGTAGTCTGGTGGCCCCGGGGGGGGCACCGACTTAGTGATTGTTATGAAGGGGCTACTGGCTGTGTGACATACAGGGTCTAAGTCCTGATTTAAGCCTGTCTGGTCTCACTGCAGGAGTCAGGTTGGCTTTAGGGGCCACACACACACACACACACACACACACACACACACACACACACACACACACACACACACACTCAAGTTGTGAAAGGAATCATTAATGAATTGACAATGTTGAAAAAAGACGAAGCTAAGGAGGGCATTATCCTTTAGTGTGGGGACAGCTAAAGAAAAGCAGTGTGGGTGTGTTTTTGGCTGAGCTCTAAACAGGAGCCTGGGGACGCACTGGAAAACAGGCCCTCTCGTCAAAAGCCGTCAGACAGGTAGAGAAAAGAAGCCCTGCTCAGATTTTTACTTGGCAAAACAAACAGAGGGGAGCCACGCAACCTGCTGCCCGTCCACTCAATTTACCCTGCACCTCTGAGCTGGCTGCAGCAGGAATGTGAGCTTTCATGGCAGAGACAGTGAAGAGGAGGGGCACATCAACAATGAACACCTTCAAAATGCCACATACATGGGTGCACTGCAAAGACAAAACGGCTGCAATTTGTATAACAGAGCGTCCACCCCGACGCAGAAATTTCACTCCGCTCTTTTCAGCGCCAGGAATGTGAGGAATCCCAGCCTGGCCATTTGATTGTAAAAAAAGGAGGGCTCCCTTTCTGAGGGAACAGAGGGGAATCTTGGGAGTTGGGAGTGATGTTCAGGGTCTTTTTCTCTTTGATGCTTTTCCCCCCTCTGTGTTTAGCCATGAGCGAAGACAGTGTGAAAAGTTGGGGTGCTGCTCCAATGGCGCTACTTCTGTGGGATCCCCCTCTATATGGCTGATCATAAGACCTCTTTGTGCCGCCGAGATGAAAAAAAAAAAGACACTGAATTAATTGCAATGGATGAGAACAAGAGAAAGCGTTTAATTAAATTAAAATCAAGCCACAAGAGCTCAATAGGAGCCTGGGCTTTTCAACCTGCAGTCGCTGCCAACCATGTGTAGAATAGTCACAGAATGCAGCAACTACAACTGGACAATGTGAGACTAATTGCATTTATCTGACCACCAATGTGATTGTGATCTAAATTATTATTTAATACCCAAGGACACTTTACAGAATTGCTGTGGCTAAGCTAAAGGAGGTTGTAGGCTGTGGTAAACAGGTGGTGTTTGAGGAGTTTTTTTAAAAATGTCTAGGGATGTAGTATTTCAGATATCTGCAGGGAGGGGGTTCCAGAGGGATGGGGCTGCAACACTAAAGGCTCTGTCTCTGAAGGTACAGAGTCTGGTGTGGGGAACGGAGAGCAGGCCAGCGTCTGAGGACCGCAGGTTTCAGGGTGGGGGTGTATGGATGGAGGAGGTCGGAGAGGTACTGTGGGGCCAGGGCATGGAGGGATTTGTAGGTGAGAAGGAGGATTTGATATGTGATGCGGGACTTAATTGCAGTCCTTCCAGAATTTTTTTTTTTGTGATTGTTGCGGACAAAAATCCTTGATTATGCGGCATGTTTTCTTAAAAAATGCGATGGAATATGCGGGATATTTATGCAATTTTAAGTGATGAAATTGCGGGAACTTGCAAAAATTGCGGTTTCATCATGGCTTCATCGCGGGGTTTGCAGCTTTTCGATGATGTTCACGTCGCGTAATTACGTCACTTCATAACGTTCCCATGGCAACAGGGGAAAATGGCTGCTCTTGTGTGAAGTAAACATTTTTCAACTTTCTGCTAAGATATATGTGACTTTTTTGCAACAAAAATGCGGGGATTATGAAATCATGCAAGCCCCGCATATTTTGCGCGGAAATTGGCAATTTATGCAACGAAAGTGCGTCGGATTTGAAAAAATGCGGCCCCCGCATAAATATGTGGACTTTGGCTGATTATGCATTGAATTATGCGATCGCATAATCACGTTTTTCTGGAGGGACTGTAATTGGGAGCCAGTAAAGGTGGATGAGGGTTGGGGTGATGTGCTGCCAGGTCTTGGTGTGGGTGAGGGCCCTGGCGGCAGAGTTTTGTCTTGGGTTTTGCTGGGGATCCCAGACAGGACTCCATTGCAGTAGTCCAAACGGGAGGTTATGAAAGCATGAATGAGGGTTTCTACCACGAAGTCAGAGAGTGATGGCCAGAGTCTGGAGATGTTTTTGAGATGAAAAAAGGCTGATTTGGTGATGGATTTGATGCAAGTCTGAAAAGAGAGGGTGGGGTCCAGGATTACACCAAGGAGGTGGACCTCAGATGATGGGCAGATGGCGCACCCGTCAACATCCAGAATGAGATCTCCAACCTTCTGGAGCAGCGCCTTGGGGGCCACAACCAAGAGCTCTGTTTTATTGCTGTTGGTTGTCTACGTGGTGTTTATACCAAGCATCATTAAACTTATTTCTACATGAAAAGAATACAAGTTGCATGTTGTTGAGGACCTCCAGGGTGCTTTTTTCTCTCCAAATCAGCTGATTTAAAGAAAAGACAATCTACTGGTAAAGCCTACTAGAGTTCTTCTAACAGCTTGTAAAGACAGTAAAGTTAATAGTGTCTCTTCTGATTTAAACTCAACGTAAAAGCTATTTTGGTTCAGCATATCACTGATCCCTGACTGCAACCTGTAAAACAGCATGGCTGATTTGATTCAAAGGGAGAATTATGAGAAAACAGTGAAGACCTTCAAACAGTCAGACAGCGCCACCACTATTTTCCACAGAGACAGGAAGTGAGTGCTGGAATCCTTCCTGGAAGCTTGCGGTCTCTTTTCTGTGAAGTGGCTGTGGCAGCAGCTGTTTTGCTGGCTGTTGTTTGGTGCTGCAGGTGGAACAGTGTTTGGTTTATGATGTTTTGGCTCAGGTGGATGCTTAATCAAAGGGACATGCAGTTGTGCACAGGGTAAAGGCTGATGCTGGTGGGTGTGTAGGGGCTGACTCATGGGAGGAGTATCTGCGGTGTCTGAAGGGATCACTGGAATTGACGGTGAGCCAGTGTGTCTACAAGTTATTATTCCTCACAACTGAAACATTAACAAAAGTAAAGGACATTAGCATATCTCTTCAGATATATATCACATTTTTAACAATAAAATTATATTTCAAAAACATTTAGAAAAAATATTTTTTTTAACAATCATTTATTTGTTCTACCGTGATCCTTGTGTTGTCCTCCCGTCGACCGTGAACTTTCTCCTTCCGGGTCAGAAATTGGAAATTAACTTTTTTTGATGCTTTTGTCGCTTTTTTTAAAAACGTCTATGTCCCTTTTTTTAATTCATGGTCAATAAACCTAATTTATGTGACATTATACCTCATGTTTTAGTTTAAAGAAAGAAATTATTTTGACTAATGTCTAAAACTAAAGTTAAATCAGAGGATGTTAAGTAAATCACAGACTGGTTTATGTCAAAGTTTAGTCAGGATACTGTTTTAAAACTATTTAAACATGATATGAAATTAAATAAAACACCCAAAATTCAATGGAAGTCACCATTAATTTTACACGCGGAGAACGTTGCATGGCTTCCATACAACGTACACCCATAGACCCAGGTTATTTAAATTTGGTTGTAAGAAACCCATATTTCTGATTAAAAAAACCTTTGAAAACAGGTCAAATTTGACCTGAGGACAACACAAGGGTTATATCAGCTCACAGTAGGGCTGGGTACCGATTCAATACTTTAGGCACCGACCGAATTGCCTCTAAAGTATCGAGTATTGAAAAAATGCCTCGTCATTCAATACCCAATGTCAATTTCTAAGGAGTAAATCTCATCAGCGTCAGTGAGCCAATAAGCATGCAGGATGCTTCTACCGAGATCTAATAATGTCTGTGATTGGCTGTCTAACGTTACACGTCGTAGTCACACGCAACAGAGTTATGCACAGAGATGGGGCTCAAGTAGTAGAAGCTGAAAAAATAAATAAAAAGATTTGTGCCGTAATGTGTAATGGTGTAATTTCTTTTTGTTGAAATGGATTTTAAAAAATTGGTATCGTAAAAAACTATGGTTTAGGAACCGGTATCGAAGTCACGGCATTGGTATCGAACATTTTTGAATGATACCCAGCCCAAGCTCACAGTCTTTCATTTTCTGGCCAACAGTAACACAGTGCACTATTTGGACGAAAGTGAGTGGACCAAGCCTGAAACCCACATAGACTGTAAAAATAGTGGACTGCCGTTTTGAAGCCTCGAGTTTGGTAATAAGGGTGTCGCCATCTTGTTTTTTTTGCAACCAGATGTGTCAATTTTTGACGAGAGGATGGAACTGGGGAGGATGACGGGGACAGTGTTGTTTATGGACGCAATGGTGCTGCGCTAAGCTAAACGCTAAAGAGGGAAAGTTGCCAATTTCCCACCATACTGAAGCGAGTCATCCAGTGAAGATTTACCGGCGGGTAAACGCAGATCTAAGGGTATGGGTGGCATTCAACTGCGTATATGAGCAGTTTTGTGAAGGTAAAGCAAGAACGCCAGGTCAGCATCGGATTTGCAGGCTTCAGTTTGTCTCAGTTCTCGCCATTCTGAAAACGTTAGGTCCGATGTTTACTCGTGTCTGACTCCTGTCTCGGTCAGTCTGCTGTTTCCTCTTCCTCTGTTCCTCTGACAATGCTTTCCTAGCTTTCTGCTTCTTTCTTGCCGGCTTAGCCATGACGATAGTGTGAAAAAGTCCATCGCTACCGGTGGCCCACCGGCCCAAAGTTAGGGGGCAGCGAGACGGCCACCATTCAACCCGAAAAAAGTCATATAACCATTCCAATGACTCCGAAGCTGTTCAGTTAAGGTAAATTAAGCTAAAAAAAAAGATTTGTTGTTCCCATCAGTCACTTAGACACAAAAACATAGGAAAATAGGGTCCAGGTTGGAAAAAAACGGTAGTTACCCTTTAATAGCTTGGGATGTTTTTTTAAAAGATTTCACTGTTTTCTGAACATTTTGTAAAAATCAGTTTTTCACGAAAGAAAGACATCACTTGGGCTTTGGAGGACACATGCATTATGCAGGTCTGTTACACCTTTTAACCATGTCAATTTCCCTCACCACCTGCAACCTGCAGCATAACCAACCCACTCATCCCTTCCTTCACTCTCCCTGTGTCTCCTGTCTTCTCCTCTCCTCAGATTTCCAGACCATTTGGGAGCAGGAAACAGCTTTTTGTGTTGTGTTGTGTCGGCCTGTTTTAATTGGCCCAGGTAAAGCTGGGAATTACAGCAGCCTTGGAGGGGATGTATCAGGTTTAAGCCTCGCTTTTCAGAGGGCCCCTTATTTTGAACTGCGCCTTGTTCAAGAATAGTATGTCCCCATGCTGCTTTGAAACCTGTGCTTCAGGGGGCCACACTGTTGCTGCGTCTATGCTCCAATGCAGTTATGTTGTACATGGGAAATTCACTGGCTCTGCAAAATGTTTTTGTCTGTTGATTTGACTACACAACTCAAAAGTTTCCTACTTCATGACAAAAGCACTACCCTGGAAATCCAGAGTTCTCGCGAGAGCACAATTTGAATTTGCTCAGCGAGTCACTCTGGCATTCCAGACTGATCTCATGAAGTGGCGTATATATGACACGCCAATTCATATTCCATGATTTGCGTGTTATAAAGAGGCTATTTCGCGTGTTTATCAACGCCGTTTGGCCTCCATTGACTTACATCAACTTGCGATTGCGTGTGAATTGATGGCGTATGAAATGCCGGAAATCCGACTGAAGAGGTTACTTGGGGTGGCAGATGGGTAAAACACAGGACTTTCACCCAGGAGAGCGGGGATCGCATCCCATGTGTGGCGTTTCCTTTATGTCCCTTGTGTGATGTTTCCATTACACGTTTGTTATTTTCCTAAACCCAACCCCGTTCTTCTTTTCCTAATCCAAACCGTTTCTTCTTTTCAACCCAACCCCCACACGCCACGTGGCTTTAGAAAGACGTTGCAGACTGCAGTCAGCTGTATACAACGTAAACATACACGCGGACATCTGAAAATGCGTACAGATGACACACCTCTTGGCTTTAGGAAAGTGGTGTGTATGTTTACGCAAAGTCATGATGTCATGTTGGGCATTCAGTAATGATGCTCATTAACTATGCCCTTGTAGCCGAGCTGCACCAATCACATCGGTGTATCTGATATAGGCGGGCCAGAGGCGAGCTAAACAGATGATGACAGCGCTGCGACGTCAAAGTCATTAGTAAACATTGCAAGATGGCTACGGATGAACACCAGCTTTTTATCTAAAAGAGGAACAGAAGACGGCGCTCCAATCGTTCCTTTGCAAGAAGGACGTTTTTGCTGTTTTGCCGACCGGATACAGCAAGAGTTTAATCTAACAGTTAGCTCCTCTGGTAGCTAAGAGTTTAATCTACCAGTTAGCTCCGCTGGTAGCTAAGAGATTAATCTACCAGTTAGCTCTGCTGGTAGCTAAGAGATTAATCTACCAGTTAGCTCCGCTGGTAGCTAAGAGTTTAATCTACCAGTTAGCTCCACTGGTAGCTAAGCGTAAGGGGCTCTGGATACGTCACCCTGTGTATTGTTGTGATTAGTCGTAGTGTTATCCAATTGCGTGCAGTGAGATTTTCAAACGCATGCTTGGTGCCACCCCTCGAGTTGGGCCATTTTCATTACTCATTGCCGGACCCTTAATCTTTCGGATTTGGGTCTGGATTTCCAGGCTACAAAACACAGCAACGCTCCAACAATAATGACATTCATCAGAAACTTCACCTTATATTGAATCTTTAGTAGCTCATGAACCTACAGCCAGACATTTCAGTGTGACATCAGAGCTCACCTGTCTGTGTCTCTGTGCTGCTCAGGCTTCTGCTACCAATTTGTTACTGATACAGTGATGCATGACATTTACAGACAAACTGTGGCTAACTTACTCCATATGTATATGTCCATTATAATGACCCATACAAAAATAGGTCAACTCATGAGTGTAGCAGACTCAGGACACACCACTCTCTTCCTTTTCTTTACTGATTGAGGCGTGCATGTTACTATCATATACATATATTTTGTGTTGAGTGTCACATGCTTAGAGTTTAAACTGGTCTCACAGCACGCATCTCCACATCACATCGCAATATTCTTGGACAATTATGTACAATAATTCCTGCAATAGTTATCAGCAATAGTTATCAGCTACATGTTATTTATTCATTAACTGCTGCTACATTCATACTGTACACTGCACTACAATTAAATTTGTACAATACATTGAAACAATCTTTTTAACCTAATCTGACTTGTAACCTAATCTCATTTAACTCTACTTAAAGCGTCTCGCCAAAATGCAACCTAGGGTCTTTTTGTGAATTTACGCGACTTTCGTTTAAAAGCATAATTAGGACGGAAACGCCACTTTTAACATTTACCGTATTTTCGGTCAAATGGCCTTTTGAATGGGAGTTTGAGGGGCACTTCTATGATAGCATCTTTTTGACTGAGAAAATGGCAGATAGCGTAAACAACAACTGCTAATGTGAGTTGCTTAAAACCTTTCTTTTTAGTAAACTCTGGGTACACAAACAATGTTCTCAATGCTCGAGTTCATGTGTAGAGACCCTGGTGATACTTGGAACAAAGTTTCATGTTATGTCGAGCCTTCTTAGTGTTTTAAAAATAGCTATTTTAAGACTCTTATTTTACATTGAATGTGACTGTGAGCAACTGCAACTAAATAATTTCCCTGAGGGATCAATAAAGTATTCTGATTCCGATTCTGTTTTTAATGCATACATTGTAAACTGACAGCATTACATTTCACGTGACAAATAAATTCATTGTTTGATTGACTGATTGATGAATTGATTGGAACTAATGTCAAAGATGATAAATGTTTAGACTGACTGACTGGGTCGCGGGGGGAGCAGCTCCAGCAGGGGACCCCACACTTCCTTTTCCCGAGCCACATCAACCAGCTCCGACTGGGGGATCCCGAGGCGTTCCCAGGCCAGGTTGGAGATATAATCCCTCCACCTAGTCCTGGGTCTTCCCCGAGGCCTCCTCCCAGCTGGACGTGCCTGGAACACCTCCCTAGGGAGGCGCCCAGGGGGCATCCTTACCAGATGCCAAAACCACCTCAACTGGCTCCTTTCGACGTGAAGGAGCAGCGGCTCTACTCCGAGCTCCTCACGGATAACTGAGCTTCTTACCCTATCTCTAAGGGAGACGCCCGCCACCCTCCTGAGGAAACCCATTTCGGCCACTTGTACCCTGGATCTCGTTCTTTCGGTCATGACCCAGCCTTCATGACCATAGGTGAGGGTAGGAACGAAGATTGGATGGCCCTGAGAAGAGACCCCCTCACCCCATACTCCTGCAGCACCTCCCACAGTATCTCCCGGGGGACCCGGTCATATGCCTTCTCCAAATCCACGAAACACACGTAGACCGGTTGGGCATACTCCCAGGCTCCCTCCCTCCCTCCTCTTCAACCTGAGGTTCGACTATCGGCCGAACCCTCCTTTCCAGCACCTTGGAGTAGACTTTGCCGGGGAGGCTGAGAAGTGTGATACCCCTGTAATTGGCACACACCCTCTGGTCCCCCTTTTTGAAAAGGGGGACCACCACCCCGGT
Organism: Sander lucioperca; assembly: GCF_008315115.2. Classification (NCBI taxonomy): domain Eukaryota; kingdom Metazoa; phylum Chordata; class Actinopteri; order Perciformes; family Percidae; genus Sander; species Sander lucioperca. The sequence goes on from NC_050187.1 coordinate 1,274,467, forward strand.
CTGCCACTCCTTAGGCACCGTCCCAGACTTCCACGCAATGTTGAAGAGGTGTGTCAACCAAGACAGCCCCTCCACACCCAGAGCCTTGAGCATTTCTGGACGGATCTCATCAATCCCTGGGGCTTTGCCACTGTGGAGTTGTTTGACTACATCAGTGACTTCCGCCTGGGAAATTGACAACAATCCCCCATCATCCTCCAGGTCTGCCTCTAATATAGAGGGCGTATTAGTCGGATTCAGGAGTTCCTCAAAGTGCTCCTTCCACCGCCCTATTACCTCCTCAGTTGAGGTCAACAGCGTCCCATCCTTACTGTACACAGCTTGGATGGTTCCCCGCTTCCCCCTCCTGAGGTGGCGAACGGTTTTCCAGAAGCACCTTGGTGCCGACCGAAAGTCCTTCTCCATGTCTTCTCCAAACTTCTCCCACACCCGCTGCTTTGCCTCTTTCACGGCAGAGGCTGCAGCCCTTCGGTACCTTGCAACTGCCTCCGGAGTCCTCTGGGATAACATATCCCGGAAAGACTCCTTCAGTCGGACGACTTCCCTGACCACCGCTGTCCACCACGGTGTTCGTGGGTTACCGCCCCTTGAGGCACCTAAGACCCTAAGACCACAGCTTCTCGCCGCAGCTTCAGCAATGGAAACTTTGAACATTGTCCACTCCGGTTCAATGCCCCCAGCCTCCACAGGGATGCACGAAAAGCTCCGCCGGAGGTGTGAGTTGAAAGTCTGTCGGACAGGGGCCTCCTCCATACGTTCCCAATTTACCCATACTACCCGTTTGGGCTTACCAGGTCTGTCCAGAGTCCTCCCCCACCCCCTGACCCAACTCACCACCAGATGGTGATCGGTTGACAGCTCTGCCCCTCTCTTCACCCGAGTGTCCAAAACATACAGCCTCAGATCAGATGAAACGATTATAAAATCGATCATTGACCTTTGGCCTAGGGTGCTCTGGTACCAAGTACACTTATGAGCATCCCTATGTTCGAACATGGTGTTCGTTATAGACAATCCATGACCAGCACAGAAGTCCAACAACAAACAACCACTCTGGTTTTGATCAGGGAGGCCGTTCCTCCCAATCACGCCTCTCCATGTGTCTCCATCATTGCCCACGTGCGTGTTGAAGTCCCCCAGCAGGACTATGGAGTCCCCCACTGGAGCCCCATGCAGGACTCCATTCAAGGTCTCCAAGAAGGCCGAATACTCCGAACTCTTGTTTGGTGCATATGCACAAACAGATATCCTTATTTATTTATATTTTTAATGTTTGCCAATTAAATTTGTTTGATAAAAAAGACATATCTGACCAATGATCAAAAAAAGCAAATACCTTTACGCCTGAAATGGAGATATATTACCAGTTGACTGGTAGCACTAACCAGCAAAGAGCAAACATTTTGCAATCTTTGAAGTCTTTCATCTGCCAGGTTTTTATCATGACAAACAATAAAGACTTTTATACACCAGCAAGTACCGAACCAGAGCTTGTAGGATAGTGAAGGATTCTTCACAGGTGGATGATGAACTCTCTGTCCAAAGCCTCTGTTTGTAAAAATGTGCAATTTTTCTATTCTATAGCACTTGTGCTAAAATTAAATATGAAAATATGCACATTCACCTTTTAATACTTTGATTACTAACAATGTATTATGATTTATACGTTTGATCTTTTAAATGTTATCCTTTATGTAGATTTTATGTAGATGTTTGTTGTCCATCTTGGTGCACACAATTAGTCACTCACACTATTTATTTTTTTGGGGGCATTTCAGCCTTTAAATGGTAACTACCGTGTTTTTGTGCCTAAGTGACTGATGGGAACAACAATCTTTGACATTGGTCTGGTATTAAGCAAGATTGCTGCAGTTGGCAGCGGAGAAACAAGCTACAATGTAATTTAAAAGGGCAATTGTGCAGCTTGTATTTACCTTCACAAAAGTGCTTGTTTTGCCGCTGACAGGCTCAGATTAATATTCTAAGTGTCTGACAACATTATGGAAAGGATTTCTACAGAGATAGGCCTTTAAAACCTCTTTGAGACCTTTCTGTTTAACCAGAAACAGCTCTGAAGTCGCTAGCGCTAAACCCATCAGACTCCATTCAAAAAAACAATACTTCTAGCGTGTTTAGCGCCAACATATTTTCACATGTAAATCGGTAAACTATGTGTTTAATTGTGAGTTGTGATGGTTGGAAAAGTGGAAAGATGACCCAAAACGGCTTTTCATAGTTTTATTTTGTTTCTGTCGACTTTGAATGAAGTGTGTTTTACGATGCTAAAATTACTGTTTATTTACATGGAGTCTGGTGGGTTAAGTGAACGCAATTTCACGTTTTTATGTTTAAAAAAAGGATCTTACTCTTTAACAGAAAGGTCGACCTCCTTAGAAACCCTTTCTATAATGTTGTCAGACACTTAGGATATTAATCTGAGCCTGTCAGCGGCAAAACGAGCACTTTTGTGAAGGTAAATACAAGCTGGACAATCCTCACACTATTTCTTACCTGCAGGCAATAGACTTGAGTCGGATTAAAGGTGGAGTCTGCGATTCTGGAGAAGGATTGTTGTACACAAATAGACCCCTCCCTTCAGTGCTCCTTCAAAACATTAGCATGCGCCAGATTTACCGTCCCTCTCGCTCCTACTGCCTTTCTCTTTATACATCCATGGCCTTTCCCCTGTCCTGTGTACGAGCACCAACAGAATAGTGTTGTGTTACTTGTTCCGAGCCACTTTGTTTGCTTCCCATTTACTGACCCAGGGCTGTGTATGAACACACAAAATGGACAGCTAGCGGACCATGAGGAGATATTTGCTGAATTTGACCAAAAGTGTACCGATTTGAATCGCAGACTCCACCTTTAAATGTATAATTCTGCATAGAAGCTCCTGCAATATTGAATTCATTCCCTTTCGGATCATCGTCTGCCATCTCCTGTTGTGCTCGTGTCATTTGGATTACAAGGCCAATACTCAGGCAGCATCGCTGTTCACACTTTCACTGTATCATTCATGTATCACTCAGCAGGAGACTTGCAGAAACATGTGGGATGATAAAACATCCGATGTCTTACAATGTGCAGCAATGCTGTAGCATGATGTCAGAGCAGCTTCTTGACTTACCGCTCAACATCCCAGATGCGAAGAGGGGAGAAGTTCTCGCAGCATGCAGTGCCTGTTACAAAGGTTCTGTACACAGAGAGAGAGAGAGAGAGAGAGAGAGAGAGAGAGAGAGAGAGAGAGAAGGGGAGACAGACAGAGAGAATCAATAGTCTCACAGAAACTACGCAAACCAGCTGAGCTCAAACTCTGGAAAAGTGTTAATGACAATAACTTTTGTTTTGATTAACAGGTGTATAATTTGGTACAAAGCAAAAAAAAAGGGGAAATGCCCTTTAGAATTTTGTCAAGCCACGTTTGGACACAAAATACTTAAAACATGCAATATAAAATTATTTAAAAAAATAAAATGGATTGCCAAGATCTAAAATAAATGACACCGACAAACAAAAATTCCAAACATTCCTTGACCCTTGAACAGTTTCAGACTTCATATATCGGCCTCTGTATTTATTCATGCTTATTGCCCGCTAAGTATTCAATGCTTTTACTTTCATTTGCCAACAGTTAACATTATACAAAAAGGGACAAGGTGATTTTTATATCATCATGTAGGAGGACACCAACATCTGTCGCCGTTGTCATTTTCATCCCATGAAAGTATGTGTACTTCATTGGTTAAGGATGTGTCTGCTGAGGAGACAGCACACACAACGCCATGTAGGGCTTGTCTACCACTCTGGATTTAACAAAGAATGATTCCCCTTACTGTCACATAGCACACACACACACACACACACACACACACACACACACACACACACACACACACACACACACACACACTTGTCCCTGCCTCCATCCACCAAACACTGTTTCCCAGCAGAAGAAAAGAGAATAAAACTACAACAGTCGTGATCCTTTGATTGGAGTGGCAGGTCCGAATTAGCAGCCTAGGTATGCACAGTGAATACCACTCATGTGGAGAGGTGGGGGAGCAGTGAAAGGAGAGGGGAGGAGTGCTGTGGGAGTGGGCTGATGGGGTGTGTTTGGGTGTTAGAAGCTATGTAGAGGGTGGGGCGGTGACCAGGGGTGCTGGTGGTAGGGGGGCTTCTGTTGGGCCGGGCCGAGTCTCAGGGCTTAGTGCCCTCCTACAGGGTTGACGGACAGGGGGGAGGGCCCACCTTCTACACACAGAGAAAGTTACTGACGTGCTGTTGGCTGGATGAGAATACCGTAGATGTAGGAGACAGAAGCATAGAGAACTAATAAACATCATGAAGTGGATGAAGAAGGGAAATCACCACAAAATGTTATATCGGTTGAATTCTTGCAGGATGTTGGGCAGCTCTGACTGTAGGCTTTAAACAGTGACACATCTGAAGCCAGTGAACATATGAGTTGTAACTTCCAGCATGAACAATGCTTCCAGGCCGATATTCAGCCCCATGTTCCGGTAAGCCAAAAGTACCATGTCAGATGATAAAGCGACACTGAAGCTACAAAGACTGTTTTAATTGAAATTACAAACATGCTTCTCTTCTTATTCTTTACCAATGCAATTCACATTAGATAAGAAACACACTGACACATTAGGGCTGCTACTCGGTTTATGATGAACTAGAAGGGCACTCTAAAAGTGCAGACTGCAGCCAAGGCATGGCCTATCTCACCATGTTGGCAAAGTGAAAAATAATATGTGTATCCGCCTTGGATCTGAATTGGATTCTCCCTTGGCCCATGCTAAACCCTTCCACCAAGTTTCATTAAAATCGGGCTGGTAGTTGTTTCGTAATCCTGCTGGCAGCCAAACACACCAACAAACCACACCAAAAACATAACCTCCTTGGCTAATGTATAAAGTTATTACCAATAAGTAGCTCCTAGAAACCAAAAAAATGTAAAGTTTTTCTAAAGAGCTGAATAAAACCCCAAACTATTCAATTTCATTTTTTTTTACTTGATAAATGACTTATGAAATAAATGTCATTGAACTAAACCATTAACTGACATCATTTCAGCGCTAATAAACAGAAAGTTGAATGGAAAAAGTAAGAGCTCCCCCCAGGTAGACACTAGGAATGCACCGAATCCAGATTTTTGGGGTTCAGCCGAATACCAAATCCACTGGTTAAGATTCTGCCGAATCCGAAACTGAATACTGAATCCTCCTCCCATCCTCAGTCCATTAAGAGAGAAGACACACCAGCCCGATAATTGGCCGTCGGACCGTCTGGCGAGGTCGGTGACTCGAGTCTGTTCAGTGTGTCCCGTGCCGTCGGCCGTCCGCCTTCATTTGGGCCGACCCGACATGTTCAGTCGGAGACAGGACAGTCGGGACTCACCCGGAAATGAGGAGCGGATGAGCCGCTCAAAATCTGACGAAAATCTTTTAAACTGACCTTTGTTGATCTGAAATGAAGACAGATTCAGTAACTGTACGGCCTATTTCTCTCTTAAAATGTTTTCAGAAACACGTTTCGGTGAACTATTTTAGTACAATATGAGATCGTATTCTGAACAAGCCGCCATGACAGTCTGGCTGTGAATTTCCAGAGAAAAAAGAACCACGTGACGCGTTCGTCCAATCAGCTGCCGGTTTTCATTTTCTGGGAAATAATCAGACTGTTACTGGAAACAATACAGAGCAGCGCCGCCTGCTGCTATGGAGACGTATTACGTTTCGCGCATGCAGAGCGTACGCTCAAGTCGGCGTCGCCTCAGTGTGTTCTGAGGCATTTTTTGGATCTCGGGGACCCGACTGATCAGTCCGACTGGCTTTTCTGCCGACGGTCGGCCCGTCTGGTTGGTGTGTCAGGGCCTTAACACAGTAAACACATTAATGGAGTAAACAACGTCCACAGCCTCTAACATAGTTAAATGTGTAACCGAGGGTTTCTTATATCGTCTAGACTCAGGTTTGGCTTTAAAATAAAGACACAGGCTTCCAATGCTGGAACCAAGACGGCACTGCACGTCTCACTTTATTCCACCCCAACACAGTCAACCGTTTTTCCCGTCACAATAAAAGCTCTATGTTTACTGTAACTTCCTCTTAACCTTCAACTGAGAGGTTACACAATAAAATACCTTACACATGTAAGTATGTGGAATTCACACGCTCTTTTCACATCGTAGGAAAGCACATCGCTATCGCCAGATGTGTGAACCAATTTTCACAAAGCACAATATTCGGCTGAAGCCAAACCCGAATCCTGGATTCGGTGCATCCCTAGTAGACACTGAGACATATTTTAATCCAAATTTATTTTAGGTATAGGGCATCCAAATTTAAGCATCAGTTTTATTATTTCATTGGCCTATCCCACCCTGCACAGGCAGCTGCTGCCGTGGTCCTGCTCGACGCCCTGCACTGCCACAACTATTATTATTTCTAGTCATAGTTCGATCATCTTTATTGTTACTATAAGTGCCACGGCGCATCATTCCAACTGCTATAATTGTTATGAATCATATCATGTATATCTGTATCAGTGTCCCTGTGTCCCAACCGCCAGCGGCAAATGGCTGCCCACCTAGAGCCAGGGTCTGTCTGAGAGTTCTGCCTAAAAAGGAAGTTTTTCCTCGCCACTGTTGCACTAAATGCTTGCTGGTGGGAAATTGTTGGGTCTATGTAAATCGTAGAGTGTGGTCTAGACCTCTATCTGTAAAGTGTCCTGAGATAACTCCTGTTGTGATTTGAAACTATAAATAAAATTGAATTGAATTGAACATGACAACACTACAGTATGCCTCTGTATCTCCTGCATAGGGACCATGAACTGTTAAGGATCAACATGGTGTTATTCTTGAGGATATTGCTAACAAGCCATTTGCAGCCTGTAGATAAACCAGATGGCCTTATCTAGATATGTACGGGTAAAAGAAAATCCCAGAAATTGTTTCAGGGACTGACTGTATGTATATTCAAAGCAGAAACCACAATTATGTTGACCCCAAGGTTGACTCCCTGCCTGCAAACCACAGTGAGAGGAAGGAAGCTATTAGCGCCAGCTGTGGTAGAGCATAGATCAGGAACACGGTCAGAACGTGACCCGAGTCTGTACCTTCATTTAAACAAGACAACCAGTGCTCCTGTCCTGTTGTCACATTTGTCTTCTACTAGTGCAATGTCTGTTCAAAGCATGCCTGTTGGGAAAGGGCTGATTCCTTTGGCCTGTGGAATTGCTGCTTGCAGCTTTCTCCAGAACTGCACTGCAAACAACTTTACACTCGACACTGTGCTTCCCTGTGTCCTGAGAAATACACCTGCCATGGCATAGTTGCGTCCCCTAGCGCTTCTAACAGCTAGCTATTTGGGACCAGGCTATTTCCAGGAACAAAAAAATCCATTTCAAAACGTTCCACCGCTGGGGCCTCATTACACAAACTTCTTATCTCAGTTTACGATGACATTTAGGATTTTTGGTATAACAGAAACATGTTTCCTAACTATTAGCTATTACAGAAACGTCCTTGAGGAGTCGTATTTACCGACGTATATAAACACACTGCACTGCTACACCACACACACGGTTTATTTCTAGCGCACATTTAAACACAGCTTTATCTGACCAAAGTGCTGTACAAAAAACAATAAAGTGCCGTATAAAATAACATTGAAATGTAAACATTAAAAGTAGAAAAAAAAATCACAAAAAGAGCATTCCTACAACAACAAGCAGCAATTCCCAGTTTTCTACAATGACGCATCTCCAGTCTCTCTTCCTTCATCTGTTCTTGGATGTACTGTAGTGGGTGACAAAGAGTGAGCTGTACTCACATACAGTGCATAATATAGCAATTTACATAGCATTTCTAATATCTTTTTTTTTATGTCTATGTCTATGTCAGTGGACAGTAGAGAGCTGAGAGGAAACAAGGAACAAGAGAGAAGGGAAATGAAAGGCAACAAAGGTCCCTGGCCAGACCCAAACCAGGTATGCTGCAGTTATTGGTCATCGCCTTAAACCCCCATGTCAACAAGGCACCCAAACACAATAACCAATTATACTGGGTGTTATTTTAAGGAAGAACCACCATGCAAGAAGCACTTCCTTAATTCTGTCTCATCAATTCTGAAAGAAAACCTACACCCTCGACAGAAATGGGGCCCAATCTTGCACCCGGCGCAGCGCAAAGCCCGACGCAAGTGTCTTTGCTATTTTAAGACCGACACAGTTGTCAGTTTCCCGTCCAGCACCCACGTCGTTTAAATAGCAAATTCACCTGCGCCCATCGGCGTGCTGGTTTTACAGGGAGGTGTGTTCAGGTGCATTCTTCCTTTTTTCCGCCATCAAACTAGCAAAAGTGGATTTGGACATGCCCTAAACGCACCTGCGCCAGGCGCTTCACGCCGTTCGCTTAGATCGTTAAAATAGGTTACAAGGTCTGGAGATGTCGACTGGGCCGTATTCCACTCAGTACCCTCTACAGCAAAAGTTGCATGCCATATTTTGTGGACCTTTTCTATTGAGTGTCCCTCCCTTCTGTAGATATTATTATACCACAATACCCCACCAATGCCCTTAATAAAACATTAATATTCAAATGGAATTCATCCGTAAAAAGGCTACGCAGCAGTCCACGCAGAAGCAAACAGAGCTGTGACTGAGGGATGCTGTTGGCATCAACACACACATGTACTGTCAAAGGAAGGTGCTGAGGAGTGGGATGTGTTGGGGGGGTTAAACGGTTGGAAGGATGGGGCTGGGGGGGGGCGTCTAAGTGCGGCATACAGGCAGCTGTCAGGCCCATTAAGCAGTGCGGCCCATTGGCAGGCCCTCGGTAATTAGTGTTGGGTAAACTCATTTATGGCCCAAATGGGTCGGGTGGGGCCGGGACCAGTATGCTCGGTGGGTGACCTCTGACCCCGCTGACACAGGATACAATAGGGTTACGGTCACACTCACTGTCTGGACCCTATTACTCTCCATTACTCACATTACTCACCCCTCACTGGGCCGGGGCGCTGGCAGAGGCAGGACAGAGGACACCAGCCATACAATGAAAGAATGACTCCCCCCTCGTCTCCCACAGCTCTCTCACCCCGCTGAAGGGCCAACCAGGCCTGATCTGAGGTCAGAGCTTGCACTGATATTATAGCTGCTAAGGTCAGAGCCTCTCTCGCCTAATGTGGGGCAGGTGTCCCCCCTAAACACACACACACACACACACACACACACACACACACACACACACACACACAGTCATATCTCTGACCAAACAGAGTCCCGATATGTGCCTCCCCTGCCTCCCCCTCTCACTCCTCCTCTCATCATTAGCAGCATGCTGGGCCTTTGCTGCCGTTTGGGTAACCTCATCAGCTGGCTGTATTATCTAAGGGCCTGTGTGGCAGGGTCACACAAACTAACTCAGTCCTCAGTGGGAACCCAGCCCCACACACACACACACACACACACACACACACACACACACACACACACACACACACACACACACACAGAAGCACAGATTACAAATATGAAGAGACACATCTATACACATTCACAACACTCATTCATGCACGCTCAATCATACAGGCTGACACACACACACACACACACACACACACACACACACACACACACACACAAAGTGTGAGTACCCCTGCTGGGAGTTAAGTCTAACAGTACCAACATTGTTAGCTCCAAATTAACAAACTGACCGCGCAGTAAGGGATGGGCATTGAGAACCTGTACTAAACTGGTCGGTTCTGGGTTGGTCGGTACCGAAGTATCGATAAGCTCCTGGACAAAAGATCCTTCTATCAATTTTTATGTAACGCTGCCGGGCGCCCGCCGAGTCTGAGCATCTGAGAATGATTTTTAAACTAAAATGTGTTTACAGGCTATACAACAAGTAGCGAACTCCTTTGAGGAATAACTCAGCGCATATGTGCATATAATGTAAGCTAGTGATCAGTAAAGAGAGAGAGCGTGTGTGACGGTGAAGTTAGCAGTTAACTGTGAATATAACATTAGCAGTGCAGTATGAGTGTGTGTGTGTCTGTGTGAGAGAGACGGTAGTAAATATTAAGCAATAAGGTTATAGCTGTGAACGTAGCCGAGCAGTGTCTGTACAGTTTAGGCTATTTGTCGGTGAATAAATGCAACAACTCCTTAAGACCCGATCCAAGTTCCACCTGCTGCCTTAAAGTAACTATATGTAACTTCTGAATGTTTCTGAAATTGTAATTTTCCATCAAAAGCTGTATCGTATCGCTATTTTTACATGATTTACGGCAGGTAGACGGCGCTACAGTCACACATTCTGAAGGGTCACAGATTTCGGTGTAACACCGGAAAACCCTGTGTTATTGTATCCAGCCAGGTAAAAGGTAGCAGGAGATTTTTTTTTTTTATATATATATTTTATATATAATTAAAATACTGTATCAACATCTGAACCAAATCTATCTGCATGGCTAGACACAAGGTTTTTTCTGTGGTTTGAGTGAACCAGCCGCTTAGTGCCTTCCGATCCTACGCATTGATTTAGGACACACTTGGAAATGCATCTTTGTATCCCACTGCTCTGGCCTTCCAACCACAATAAGTGCATTTTTTGAAATGTTCAACGCACAATGTTTCGAATGCTTTATGAATAAAAAATTAAAACCCAGGTCTCGCCAAGAAGTGCAGATGAAAAAAAAATGCTGAAGTCTGATTCGATTTATTGGGCTCTCCATTAGCCGGGGCCATAGCCACAGCTATTCTTCCTGGAGTCCACCCAAAACTTGTGCATCTGTACATTGCCGTGCATAATTACATTAAAAACAGGCACCAAACAAAACCACATTCAATACATCACAGAAACAATGACAACCAAAGTAATAACAGAGACCTAAAAACATTCAACTCAACACAACACGGGACCTAGTTTCAATTATTCACAGAATGTAGAGATGAGAACATGACGTTAATCACTAATGGTCAGACCAAACAAAAGCATACATAAAACCCTTAATGAGACTGGCAGCATTCATCAAATATTAGCCAATGCAGAGAACTGCTCAGCTATGTTCCTTAAATATATTGCTATTTACTTGAATGACATAACTAGGCATGGGGCCCTATCTTGCACCCGGCGCAGCACAAAGCCCGACGCAAGTGTCTTTGCTAGTTTAAGACCGACGCAGTTGTCAGTTTCCCGTCCAGCACCCACGTCGTTTAAATAGCAAATGCACCTGCGCCCATCTGTGCGCCCATGGGCGTGCTGGTCTTACAGGGAGGTGTGTTCAGGTGCATTCTGGGCGTGCTGGTCTTACAGGGAGGTGTGTTCAGGTGCATTCTGGGCGTGCTGGTCTTACAGAGAGGTGTGTTCAGGTGCATTCTGGGCGTATTGCTATCTTGAGGCAGTGGAAAGTGATCGCGCCATTGACCAACAAAAACCTGGTCTACAGTCAGTAACGCAGCATTTCATTGTTATTTTAAAATGCTCCTAGGCTCGTGCACAGCGCGCGCACACTATGCTTGTTACACACACAGGGAAGCACAGCAGCATACACACATGCAAAAGATTACAAATAAAAATATTACGGTGCAAATCCTCCATCACAATAGCAATGCTCCAAGGTCCAAACGCGCCTGGCTTTTAAAGGGAATGGGAGATGATCTCTGATTGGTTTATTGCATGTTACGCCCAAAACACACCTCTGATTAATGAAGACACTAAGTACAACCCTTTTGAACCATGCGCCCGGCGCACGGACCCTTTTTTCCGCCGTCAAACTAGCAAAAGTGGATTTGGACACGTCCTAAACGCGCCTGTGCCAGGCGCTTCACGCCGTGTGATTAGATCGTTAAAATAGGGCCCATAGTGTTCCTGTTACTCATGGCTCTGTATACTACAGTATTTTCCCTCTGTTTGTTCTTACCTAAGGTAGTGCGAATCTGCCTTTCCGTAGCATGCCTGGTGCTATAATCATGTTCATCACAACTGAAACAAAAATGCTGATACAACACCCTCGGTCTGATTGTCATCCGTCATAGGCAGGGTAAGGTATTGTTCCATAGCCTTGCTTGGTAGGTATAGTTTATGATTCTCGATTGCTATTTTATATTGATGCAATAGAACACGAAAATATCAATGACACTGCCTGCATTGTGAGTTTGGCTCTATTGAAACAAATATGGAAAAAATAAAGTTGTTAAAATTAAAAAATTATTTAGTTGTTTGCCAACTGAAGGGAGAGATACAAAATGTTTTAGAAAAGGATGTGAACTTACAGTGAAACTGCCCCTACTTGATTATTTTTGGAATTGGTGGCTTAACTATTTAATATATAAAATGTTTGAAAATTGCAATAAATGTGCATCACAAAGTGTGAAATTGCTCGATGTGTGTGACCAACAGTTCAAAACCAAAACTGATTTACTTTACAATGATGTTACAAGTACCAGCAAATTACCAGCAAATGTTTGGCATTTTTACCTGACACATGATGAATGACAATTAATCAAATTGCATTTTTGGTTATTTTGGAATTACTCAATTAAACTAATTGTGTCACCATGAGATGGAACCATGTTAAAGAGAGAAAAAAAGAAAGAAACCCATTCAAGCTGTCACAGATTTAACGTGAGGATGTGGCCCAAGCTGTGATGATGATTTCACTTTGAGCCTGTGTAGCTGTACGATTGTGCTTGTGCTCTTATTATGAGTAAATGCCATATATTTGGAGAAAATGCAAAAGCTTACCTAAACAGCGCAACATTTTAAAAGTTTGGGATTTCAATGTGTGGAACCTGGCTGTGATGGCGCTTGTGACCCTGAGTGACAAATTATTTTAAATTCCTTCATAATGGCCGTCTTGACTTTTGTTGGAATTAGGGAATTCCAAACAAGTCTTCTATTAAGAGGACATAATACAAACACAAAAAGTAAGTCAGTATTTATCTCAGCCTCTGCCCCGAGGACCAATTACACATGAATGCAAGAGAACAGCCCACATCCCCGCTATGGGAATGTGGAGGCATTTGGCTATGGACTCCAGGGGCGGTTTAGCTCTGCCGTCACCCCCCCCACCCCCCGTCAGAAAAAGGGTTGTTAATTTGTTGCGCTTGACCCCGGGCTTTGTGTCTGACGTGTATCTAGTTTGTAAAAAGTGCTTTTATCTGCTTTCTAAATATGTCTGAGCTCAAAGGGTTATGATGCTTTTATGTCGGTCAGGGAGGGAGACAATGGCCAAAGGGTACAAGTGCTGACCCCCGCTGACACACACACACACACACACACACACACACAAACTCTCTCTCTCTCTCGCTTTCTTTCACTCTCGGCCTCCACTCCCTTGCTCCCTCTAGCCCTTTCTTACACTCCGATATGCATGGGCAAACATATGCATGCACACAAACATGCACCTTCTTTCACAGATTCACACTGTTAGGCCTGGACACACACACACACACACACGCCTGGACCCTGTTGTCCCATCTCCACCCCCCTGTGGCCCTTTTGGCTTCTGTTTGTGTCTCCTGTGTGTAGGGTCACCAGGACATTCCTCAGCCGGCCCCTCAGCTCTGTTCACCCGACTGGAACACTCTGGGACCCGGCACAACCGTCCACACCGACACACCGACACACACACACACACACCAGACACAACAACACGCAAATGTTAGCTAGCTGTCCCTGTGAGTGCTGTAAAAATAAAAGCAATCTCTTAAAGCAAGAAAATGCCACGTTTGGTGAACAAAAGGTGAAGTGAAGTTTACAGGATACGGTAGTGTAAATGACTGAAGCAGAATGTTATTACACGTGTCTTTAGATATCTGTAATAAAACGGCTTGATGATATTAGAGAGTTATTGTTTGGACTGGTCACATTGTAGTCATCGTGACTTGTGCATTGTGGTAAATCAAAATATAATCATGGACAGTGAAATAGTTTATATGTAAAAAAGAAGAGAAAAAAAGGCCTGCCCTAGCTATACATTTATTTAATCAGTTTTTACTTGTTTTTTAAAAACCTCATTCATTTTATACTGCTATAAAAGCCAAAAAAAGCATGGCATTTGTTTAGCATTTTTTGAAAATGTAACCTAAAATGTTTGATAATTTGTGTGTGTGTTGTGTGTTATTGCTGCCCATGTATGTGCTTTAGCCTGTATGAATGAGTGTTGTGAATGTGTATAGATGTGTCTCTTCATATCTGTGATTTGCGCTTGTCTGTGTGTGTGTGTGTGTAAGAAATGTATCAAACATAAACTTCTGAATCCTGACAAAACTTTCCCTATAAAGACCATGTGGAACATCCGAAGAAGAAATCATGCTTCTCTTTTGCCAGTCGGGAGACCATTGTGCAATCTACAATTCAGCATTTACTTTTTTTATGTATGCAAGTACACAAGAAAATGAAAAACTAAATCTTCAATTCATTATGGTGATATTGTATATATACATGCCTTAAAGCCTCTTCCCTCTGTGTATCACAGGTCTCTCTTGAAATAGAGATCATTAACCCAATGACGAATACATGAATGATATATGGTATGCCCTTGACTATATAATGGATTCATGGGTATTTTGAGTGATTAATTAATTAATTAATTAATGGATACCTCGAAATGACCTAAGGCCTTTATCAGGAGGAAACGCAAGTCACTGCACGGAGCTGCATCCCTATAAAGACCAGAGCACAGTAGGGCTGCACGGTATGAGGAAAATATGCGATATGCGATGACGTTGAATATCGCGATAACAATATTACTTGCGATAAATAAACAGATATTAAAGTGGACACAGTTCTGCATTTCTGCTGCTTTCATTGCTTGTTGAATTTAAAACAAATGAAAAGGAAATCAAACAACTGAATATACAAATTATAAAATAAAAAAGAATGACAGTTTTTAAAGTGCAGTTTTCTACTGATATTTCCTTTCAACTAACTAAATCTCGGAGTGTCTTTCGTGATACGTCGCAGCCTTTGGCGATGTGTTTTATTGCGCCCAAGAGCGTAACTTTGTGTTCAACATTGGGGGGGGGGTTGAGATCTCCACTTTTGAGCAAAACGGAAATTTTGAACGTCAAACACTTCATTTCCTGCATTGTGGTGAATTTTTCTGCATCGATTTATGGTGCAAATGTCTTTATTTGTGTAAAGGAAATAATAGATTTTTGCACTGGCCAGTTTTTATTATTGGGAGGTTTTAAGCCCCCCAACCCCCCCTGTAAATCACGTCTATGATTGCACCATTTGACAAAAAGACTATATATTGTGCAGCCCTGGAGCACAGCAAAACTATTTGGACTTTTGAACAAGCAGCTTAATGAATGGATGCTGATGAGGAGAAAACAGCCTTTTTAGGGCAAAACAAGTTAAAGTCAAAATCATTTGGTGGGAGCCAGTGAAAGGAGGTCTCTTTGACAAGCGTTTGTATGGCCGGGGTCAGCAAGGAGCACGACTGACAACTTTTATACGAGGATCCACTAGAAGCAGAGCTTCAGTGATCACAGAGCTGTCTCTTGCTCAAAATGTGGTGGGAGTGACGCTCATTAGGATAATGTGCTGTATGAATAACACTGCCGCCAGTACACATCACACACTCCCACGCTGTTAGGGCTCCGTGGTGCCTGGATCACTACACACATGTAGACTAACACTTTGGGTAGGGGGAGTTTTCTAAAGAATTCAAAATGGGGCTCTGAGAAATAATAACACACAAAAACATTTTACAATCTAAATCAGTGTTACTCATTCCTGCGGCTCGCCAAGCTTTAATTTGTGGCTCGCATGGCAATAAATAATACTGTGATATGATCAAGCAGTCAATACAACTGCTGTAACCCTATTACTCCAAACGTCTAATATTGACTGTTGATTTGTATTGTCCTATTGTCTACTTTATGCCCTTATATTGCCCATATTTAATGCTGTCTTTTTTTAAATGTATCCTTGCACTGCTATAGTTTTTATATTACTATATTGTCCATATTTAATGCTGGTCTCTAGACTTTATCCTTGCACTATTGGACTTATTTGCACTACCACCATGACACACACTCTCATAGAGCACCTTATCCTTCATACTGAATCACAGGGTCAGTCCCTGCCCTGTCACTGCAAGCGTCTCATGCTTATACATCCCATTCATGTGGATTTTTTTGATTTCTTATTTAGTATTGTCAAAATGATTCATGTGGATTTGTCATTTTATCATCCTGTTTATGATGTATGTGTATGTTGCGTGTGGTGTCTTTAAGCTACTGGGACCTTGAATTTCCCCTTGGGGATCAATAAAGTATCTATCTATCTACAGCTATTTCATAAAAACATTAAAAACCAGCAGGGCTATAACATAACCCTGTGTCTGCTCTATTACAAATCATTTATATTTAAAAAAAAAATAACCAAAACAGCCGCATTCTAAGATGGAAATATAGACTATAGACTGCGGAGTTGCCAGTTTGGGTGGTCTGTCCAGCTCTTAACACCAAATGTGCTCTTGGATGGTTACAAACATGATGGGCTAATATAGAAAAAAATTGCATATTGTATGTTCAGGGATGACAGATTTATAAGCAGATATGCTATTCATGACTGGATGTAACGTTTGATATTTTGCGGTAAAAGTGGCTCTACTATTGTATTTGTCCCATCAGTGTGGCTCTGATGAAACAAATTAGTGAAGACCACTGATCTAAATCAATGACTCCAAGTAATCTGCAATGAAATATGCCGTTTGGCATTTATAAGCAGTGTATAAACATTCAATAATTGGTTTATAACACACTATATATAATGTAGTTATAAGCGTTTATACAGTATTTGTTAACTATTATAACCTCTCAGACATTTTTTAATTACTACCACTGTGTTTTACTAAACACCAAGCCATTATCTGTTAATACAGCAGCCTCCACTTATGTGTTATAGTTAGTATATTAATAAACACTTCTATCGCTTATGACTACGTTATTGTGTGTTACCGGACTAAACATTTACCATATTGTTCTTTTTATATTGAGATTGGAAAAATATTCTTGTTAAAATGGTGATTAGGGTTGCAGCTAATGCTTTTTTTTCATTCTCAGTTAATCTGTCCATTATTTGTATGATTAATTCATTAGTCATGTGGTCCAAAATGTCTTTAAATGGCCTTTTAAATGTCTTATGTCTGAGTGAACAGGTTTTGAATGACTGAAATCATTGATTATTAAAATGTTTGACAGTTTGATCTATATCTATTTGATCTAGATCTATGTTATAGATATAAATCAATCGTTTCAGCCCTAATAGTGATATTGTTGACCTCTTCACCCAGTCCAATCTTAAGTAATTGATAACAAGGTAGTTACAGATCTATCAAAGTATGGTATTCCATTTTTAAATAAGCACTACTGGAGAATACAGGGTTTCTGCAGGTTTTAACAAGTCTTAATTTAAGACCTTTTTAAGACCTTTATGAATGGAATTTAAGACCTATATCATGACATAAAAGTACATCGAAATGCTGAGTCACAAAAGCACTTGCAAAGAAAATATATTTATTCAAACTGAATAAAGCGACACAGAGTAATAATAATCTGTACATATACAGCAAATTATATTGGGGTGACAGAGCTTTCACCATTGCAGCCCCCTCCCTCTGGAACTCCCTACCCATACACATCCATGACTGTACTGACCTGGACACATTCAAAACACACCTCTTCAGATTAGCTTTCCACATACAATAGTTCTACATTTCTCACCTGATAGTTACTGGTTTTACTGTTTTTAATTGCTTTTAATATGCTTGTTTTATGTGTTGTTTTATTGCTTATCTGTTTTTAATGTGATATATGTGTTGGTTTTACTGTATAGTGTCTTTGAGTACCATGTAAAGAGATATATAAAAATGTTTTATTATTATTATTATTATATTTGGACTATCAAAATAAAGAACTACAACCCCACGGCACAGCATTAGAGGTACAGTAGCGTAGTGCTGGCCAATATAATAGAAATATATATTATTTCGATATCTTGATATTAGACTAGATATCGTCAAAGATTGTGGATATCGTCATATGGCACGTGTTTTTTTTTCCTGATTTTAAAAAGCTGCATTACAGTAAAGTGATGTCATTCCCTGAACTTACCAGACTGTTCTAGCTGTTCTGTTACTTGCCTTTACCCACTTAGTCATTATATCCACATTATGGATGATTATTTATCTAAAATCTCATTGTGAAAATATTTTGCTAATGCACCAACTGTCAACCCTACAATATCGTCGCAATATCGACATTGACGTATTTGGTCAAAAATATCGTGCTATTTGATTTTCTCCATATTGCCCAGCCCTACAGTAGCGTTACATGGACGTAATAAAGTTAAAACCTGTTTGAAATAATTTCAAACCTAGAACACAATACTTGAGCGAATTGTGATTTTAAAATTCTAGACTTTTTTAGACTTTTCTATGACCACGGAAACCCTGTTTAATAAGTGTAACTAATGTAACTTTAATAAACAATAACAGACAGAAGGCTTTAATTAATCTTTCCAGAAAGCTCAAGTTTAACAAGCGGAGAACTCCGCTGTTAGGCTTGTTATCTGTATAGTTTTTTATGGAATGCTGTATATCTAAGTTCAAAACAGTGAAAGAAAAAAATATATATCTCTGTCATATATTATTCTGCACGTATGAGATGTTTTGAACATTTGGAAACAGACTTCACAGACAGTTGCTTGTGTTTTTATCATGTCCAACGTAAGGCAGAGTGTGTCTTTCATGAAAACACTCTACCCTGGTAAACCTGAGACCTGAGAACACCTGTATGAGGCCAGCATGTAATGAGAGGTCTTTATGTGCTGAGGTGTGTGTGTGTGTGTGTGTGTGCGGAAGTTTCTCCCGGTGTGTGTAGTAAGTGTGGGCTGTCTGCAAGGTGTGTCTCTCGTCAAGTGAATGTCTGCCTGTAATGCGTGTCTGCATGAAGCTATCTGTGTGTGTAAAGAATGTAAGGTGTGTGTGTGTGTGTGTGTGTGTGTGTGTGTGTGTGTTTGTAATGAGGGGGTTCACAGGGAGCTGTGATTATTCTCGCCTCCTGCGGTGCGGGTCCTCTGGCTCTGTGGGCCCCAGGGAAAGCGCCCTGTATTTAGCGTGTGGGAACGCACATTCTGCCCCCTTATCGCTGCATTGTTGCAGCCTCGCTCTTTTCTTCTCTTTTTTTAACTAATTGAATTCTTGACTCCTGAGCCACAGGGACGGCTCGGGAGAGACCAAAGAGAAAGACGTGAATTTCGGGCTTTTTCTTGCGGTTGAGTGGGGCAGAGCAGTGGGGGTGAAATTGGAGTGTGTGAGGTTGGCTGGTGGTGGCAGTGGTGGTGGGGGTGCAGTCAGAGAGGGCCGGCTCTGGCTGGCTGGGTGGCTGCTGTGGCGTCACCCTGTACTTTGATACTGGAGGTCAAAGGTCCTCCTCCCCCGGCGGTGGTGAGAAAGTGGCGAATTGGGGACGGTTTATCCAACAATCATTTTCTCCTTTTGGAAACTTTCAAAAGCGCTTTTGGCCCCTGCAACATCTTTGTAGTTGTGCTTGAGGAATTCTAGACAAAACAATTGGAACCCCCCCCACTCCCTGTTCTCACCTCTCTTCAGGGTAGCTTCTCCCTTCACTGGCTTCTGCCCAGCCCCCCTTCTCTACACTAGTGGTCAGTGTAGCGTACCCCCCACGCTAAACCCCACCCCAGCTCCAAGTCAGGATACCCGCCTAGTCTGGCAGGAAATTGGCACAGGGTAATGTGGGACATTAGTGGCGCTATGCTCCTTGGCATGAGTGACCATCAAAGTCAAATGAACAGGCAAAGCCCTGCTTTCTTACTGTGAGATGGGTTTCAATGTTACTTATTTCACAGGACTGTAATTGTAAAAAATGTATTAAAAAAAATCCACCCCTGATATGCTCTTTTAAAGACATGGAACCTGTACCATAGCTTCGTCTATCTGTTAAATTGATGGCTTCTTGTCATACAGACCCAAATGTTCATTATGGCTTTATACAGAAATGACACAATGCTCGCTATATTTGGCATCTGGTGTCTGAGAGGAGCTGTGTCAAGAGTTCAGTATGCTTCAAAAGAACTACTTTGTAGTCTACAAATGGTGATTTGCAGCCTATTTTTAAGCACCAAACCGCCAAATTGGGTTTCTCTTTATCTACCAAAGGAGTTTAAGGGCCCTATTTTAACGATCTAAGCGCACGGCATGAAGCGCCTGGCGCAGGTGCGTTTAGGGCGTGTCCAAATCCACATTTGCTAGTTTAATGGCGGAAAAAAAGGTTCCGTGCGCCGGGCGCATGGTTCAAAAGGGTTGTACTTAGTGTCTTCATTAATCAGAGGTGTGTTTTGGGCGTAACATGCAATAAACCAATCAGAGATCATCTCCCATTCCCTTTAAAAGCCAAGCGCGTTTGGACCTTGGAGCATTGCTATTGTGATGGAGGATTTGCACCGTAATATTTTTATTTGTAATCTTTTGCATGTGTGTGTGCTGCTGTGCGTCCCTGTGAGTGTAACAAGCATAATGTGCGCGAGCTATGCATAAGCCTAGGCGCATTTTACTATGCGCTGTTAAAATAACAAAGAAATGCTGCGTTATTGACTTTAGACCAGGTTTTTGTTGGTCAATGGTGCGATCACTTTCCGCTGCCTCAAGATAGCAATATGCCCAGAATGCACCTGAACACACCTCCCTGTAAGACCAGCACGCACATGGGCGCACAGATGGGCGCAGGTGCATTTACTATTTAAACGACGCGGGCGCTGGACGGGAAACTGACAACTGTGTCGGTCTTAAAATAGAAAAGACACTTGCGTCGGGCTTTGCGCTGCGCCGGGTGCAAGATAGGACCCTAGGTGTTGTCACAGATTTTTCCATAACTCATTCAATCTCTGATCTTTTTATGGAGCTGACAACTTCAGGATATTTAACTAATATTTCCTCCAATACAGCCTTCCTCTTGAAAGATGAATACACATTTGATGATCCAAAAGTGTCTCTTCAACTAGTGTTTACAGTGTTAGGTATGTTGCTTCTTTACTTCCAACACACCTCATAGTTATTTAGTGGCACTTTCTGCAATACAGATGAACTGCAGATGGGCTCATTTCTATCTGTGGTTTTAGTCAATAACCCGCTAAATTAGAAAATCGCGGTGACGTATAATTTTGCTCTCCTCACAGTAGTTTGCGACAGGCTTCGTAAATATCGCCCAAAGTGTCATCTAGCCACGTCTAAAGGAAGAACTGTTTATTGTTCTTCCAAATGATTTTAGAAGAATCTTGGTGGATTGTAACCAAGTACTTTTTAATTGAGTATTGCACGTGTCAAATTTGATAAATCCTTCTAAAATGTTGAGTGCAATTTTGAATTCAGGATTGTAACTTGTAATGGAATATCTTTAAAATTGTATGGCTTACTTTCGCTGAAACTAATTTTACTTACAACTTATTATTATGTATCACTTGTTTTTTTTTGTGAATAAGAGATGATAATTGAGTCACATTGACAGATCAGATTGTTTGGGAATGGTTTTGACTTTAACATAAAAGTGACTCTGTCAATTATTTAGACATGACACCAACATGTCAATTTGTCAGAACATTTACCTCACAGGACACACATCTGAAGAGGCTTCACGTAGTAGTTATTGTCCAGGCTGTTCTCATGACCCATTCGTACATTTAGCTACAAAAAGTAATGCACTGTAATCTGTATGTTTTCCACGTATGTATTGCTGTATGCACCACATTGACTTCTGCTGTACAAAGACCGCTCAGATCCGCTTAGGGAGGAGGTCGGGGTGGATTGGTGGGTCCTAAAACACAGGACTTTGAAGCAGAGTACTACTTAAAGGGCAACTACCGTTTTTTCAACCTGGACCCTATTATCCTATGTTTTTGTGTCTAAGTGACTGACGGGAACAACAATCTTTGACATTGGTCCAGTTAAGGGAGACGAAACAAGCTATAATGTAAGTTAATAGGACAATTGTCCAGCTTGTATTTACCTTCACAAAAGTGCTCATTTTGCCGCTGACAGACTCAGATTAATATTCTAAGTGTCTGACAACATTATGGACCTGCATACAATAAAATCTAGGGTAAGTCCCAAAAGTGGGATACTAATGTTCATGTAAACATACTCACACTTTGCTACTTGGCATGAGATACCATCAAAGCTACATTCACCTAACATTCAAACACATGCCTTAATGTGGTGAGAAGGATTGCACCTTTTCTTATTTCACATGACTGTAATTTTAAACAATACATCTCCACCACTGTTATACTTAGCAGCTACACAGCAGCAGCTAGCGGCACCACAGATGCAGACTGACAATCCGGAAGAGATCGACCAATTCAAACCCAAATATCATGTCCACACAAGCAAAACTAGGAGCTGGGTTTGCACCCAGCCGAGTGCTGCACTGTAAAAAAAAAAATCGTAAAAAAACGGTAAAAAGTCTGGCAGCAAAGTTGCCAAACACTTACCGTCAAATTACAGTAAAAAACCTTACATTATTTTACAGAAAAATTCTTTTTTTAAATACAGAAATTTCCTGTAAATATTTTCTGTACTTTTACAGTATAACTATTGTAGAATTAAAACAAATTCTTGTTATAAAACATTTCTAGAATGTTAAACAACTGTATAAATCTTTATCAAAACTAAGAAATATTGCAGAAATACCTTAAAATTACATAATTTAAATGAAAACTGCTGTTTTCATACGGTTTTCTTTGGTAAATTCACAAGATTATTCAATCCATCCACAAGACCTCCCTGTTAAAGTACAGATTCCTGGATGTAAAACACATAAAAATTATGTAAAATGACTTTCAAATACCCTCCTTTAGGCATTTATTTTATGATTATCCAATCTATTTACGGTAAATTCCTGTTTAACACTGTGTTTTTACTGTACAAAAAAGAGAAGATAATGGGATAATACCTTCCAGAAACATTGTAATAATAGTCATTACTTTATATAAACAATATTTGAGAGTATTTACAAGCAACTCTCCAATATATCTACATACTTTTACCATTAATGTATTTTGTTTACTTTAAATAAACATTCATTTATAGTTATAAAAGGCAACTCTCCAATATATTTACATACCTTTACCATTAATATACGAGGTTTACTTTATATATACAAGCAAATATCCGATATATACACATAGTTTTACCATTATTGTATGGGTGTTCACTTTATATAAACATTATTTGCCCGTAATAACAAGCAACTATCCAATATATCTACAGACTGTACCTCATTATTGTATGGGGGCTTACTTTATATGAACTGTTCTTTATAGTAATTACAAACAACTATCCAATATATATATATATATATATATATATATATATATATATATATATATATATATACTTTTACCATTATTGTACGGGGT
The DNA here is from genome assembly GCF_008315115.2 of Sander lucioperca. Classification (NCBI taxonomy): domain Eukaryota; kingdom Metazoa; phylum Chordata; class Actinopteri; order Perciformes; family Percidae; genus Sander; species Sander lucioperca. The sequence continues at coordinate 1,297,940 of NC_050187.1, forward strand.
TTACTTTATATAAACATAGTTTTATAGTAATTTAGAAGCAACTCTCCAATATATCTACATACTTTTACTATTAATATATGAGGTTACTTTATATAAACATTGTTTTATAGTAACTTAAAAGCAACTATCTGGTATATCTACAGACTTTTCCTCATTGAAGTAGGGGGTTTACTTTATATAAACATTATTTGACAGTAATAACAAGCAACAACAATATATCTACAGACTTTTCTTATAAGTTTACTTCATAAACATTATTTGACAGTAATTACTATTACTAACCAATATATGTTCACAACTTCCTCATTAGTAAATGGGGTTTTGAATGTACAAAAACCAAAAGGGCTATGTAAAAGTGCAATTGCATCAACTACTTTTACACGCAATAAATATATAATTTTTTCTGCTGACATTTTACAGCATTGTCCAATCCATTCACTGAAGATCCCTATTTGAGATGTATGAGATTTTAAGATGTATCATAACCAGAAAGTATTATAGAATGACCATTTACTGCATGCTTTACAAAGAAATGCACTATTTAAACAGTGCTATCCTTAAAGTTCACATATGAATAAACTTATGGGAGCAAAAACTGTCTGGTACATTGAATTATAGAAAAAGGGGAACTATGGGCAATTTGGGAATTCATACATGTGTGTTAAAAATGTCAGTGAACATGAACAACTCTCTCCAAAATCTAAAAACTCAAATTTGTGATGTCATCTGATATAATGTCTGGAGCTTTTCCAAAAACAATGAATTGAGAAATATTTCAAAGATGACACTGAGATCACCCAGGGGGGTGTTCAGAGGTAACGGGTAGAGTTTCTGTTTCAGAAATAAAATGCTAACATAGAATAAACCTCATTTGAGTTTTTTTTATTCTACAAAATTAGTTTCACATTCATTGTCTATGAAGCAGCTTAGTAACCTGATGACATCATAGTTTGAGTCTTACATTTCTGGTTTGTGGCTTCGCCAGAGAGTAGCTCAAAGACCATTGCACACCAGGGACGATTATTTTGCATGTCAATATATTTTTTCGAACTGTTGTTTTTGTCACAAGTAGTGTTTACTTATGAGGATCACCAAACAACAACACGGAGGCTGCTGTCCCAACTACAGACTGTACGTCAGCAAACTTTATTACTCCTTTCAACCTTTACAATGGCAGCGTATGCCAGAAACATTCTTTCCGTTTTTACCTTTCACAATAAGCCCGAGACATATGCTACACTGTTTTGCAGAGGGAATTCAATTGAGTATTAACTGTATACTCAATTAGAGTTAGAGGAAACTCAATAAATAGCTTACAGTAGCTTAGTGTTACAGCTTTTCCTGGGACGTATCCGAAGCTAGCCCCCGTCCCTCCACTCAGCAGCCTGGAAACCAGACAGGACACCTTTTGGTGCTTTTGAGGAGCTGCTGCATTTATTTGTTGTCAAACTGCAGAATCTAGCTGCTGTACAATCACTTCATATCTTCACCACTAAACGTTAACTCTCCTCTGCTCCGACTGCTCTCTCTTTCTCGTCCGCTCACACCACATCTTCCGTCACTTTCTCGCTCTCTTCAGCATCTGTCCTACTGACATTGTAGATGAGCTGGCGTGTATATCCAAACCTTATATTGAAAACTGTCACAAATTTGCATTGCTGCCGGTGTGAATAGTTTTGATGTGAAATATTCACAGGCGATTATTTTGCATATTGGCGTCACTTATTCGTCACGCCCCCAGTGTGTAACGGTCTTAAGTCACACATGTGCAAGTCACAAATCTTAACCTTCACCGTCTTGAACAAGTCCCAAGTCACTGTGTTTAGACTCAAGTAAGGCTGTACCAACAAAAAGGGGTGTAACAATGTTACAAATCCAAATCCGGTTCGTTTTATTTACAAGCACAGACCAGGTAAAGCAACCGTTAACAATGCAGGGGGCCCATTTCAGGAAGGAGGTTTAACAAACTCTGAGTGTAACCCTGATATCTGAGTTGATTTACCCTGAGATGGAAACTCTGAGTTTTCAGTTTCAGGCAGCATGAATGGAGCCATGATACTACGATTCACCATGGTAACAACCACAAACAAACTGGTGGGCAGAAATACTGCACATACAGCGAGTTTGAACATGTATTTAGTTAAAAAAGCAACACAGCGGCTGCTTTAAAAGAGAGAATTTGCGTGGGAGAAAATTGCTGCTAGAGTAAATGCGTTAGTTCCAATATAGTGTATATCATATTTAATCATAAGTATAATATTACTGGTGAAATGGTATTGAACCTATAATCTATAAAAGTCCTAGGCCTACTAATCCCATTCTGAGGCTGCAGCACCATCATCAACAGAACTATAATTCATAATCTTATATTTCAAAGGGTTTACATCATTCACCTGCAATACTGTGGAACTCTTTTTTAATGTCTCTTACTGGTTTGTGTCCAGGGAACACTGCACAAACGTTTAAAAAAAACGTTTCAGAGTGAGTCACACTCTTCTGACGGCGCTTTGCTACAGTAGCTTTACCAATATGCTCCGCATCACCAATGTTGTAAAGAAAACTGTTGTTTGCAAAAAAATGTAATGTGACACAAATAATGTGCTGGGATGTAGAGCATGTCCACGATGGGTGACGTTAGTGATATGAGGATGATAAGGTTATGTAAGCTACGTAACTGATAGACTGGGAAGAAAAAAACGGTACCGCTCAAATAGGTATTTATCTGAAAATTAAAATGCGTCGGGGCCTCAATATCATCTCCTGACATATGTTTAACTCCCTGCGAAGTAATACAGCTTCTACATCACCGGGATCGTCGACAGAAGGACATTGCATGTTTTGAGAAAAAAAAAAGTTTTATAATCTGCCTAACATGGTTAATAAACCAACCCTGTTTTTGTATTCATGCCGATAACAAACTGCGCTAAAATGCGCCTGATACAGACTGCAATTATGAATGATGAAATGAAAGAGAGCTGTGTCAGAGGGAGGAGACTGAAAGAAGAAAACCTGTTCCCGACTAGGTTAGGTTCACAGAGTCCGAGGTTAGGTTACTCTCTTTCTGAAACGGAAAACCCAGAATTACCCTCATCTCAGGGTTAACAAACTCAGAGTTTTCACTAAACCTGCTTTCTGAAATGGACCTGTCATTCGGTACCTCCATTAGCTGTATGTGTGTTTGTGAACTCCTTTGCTGCCTCCTTCTTAGCCTCTGCTGGGCTCCCTCTTGCTCTGGGCGATCCTTTTCTCAGCCATCTGATGCACGAGAGCTGTCTGGTCTGTTGATCCTTGTCAAACTGAACACAGAATGAGAGCCATAACATGGGTGAGAAAGATGTGGTAAGGTACAGATGATAACGTGTAATACTGTAGGGTGAACATCTATTTACTTTAGCTTTCTTTATCTTCTTGATCTTCTTATCTTGGTATTCTTTCTTCCATCTTGCCTAAACAAGGATTAAAGAATTAGGGTGAGATTTGAACATTACTGTAACAGTAGTATACATAGATTTATTTGTGGAGGCTTGCCAGCATTGACCACCAGGTATTTATTTATTTTGATTTACAGCAAAAATTAAACTTAAAATACATATTTAATTACAGACTGAGTGCAATTGTCTGGAGGAAGAAACAGTTATAAATAGAGCAGGTAGCCTATATCTTATTTCTGAGTTTGTTCAATTCCCTGTCCATTTATTTTTATGTGGAAAGCAGGAATGGAAATATTCTCTCTGGAAAGACAGAATGGTAATGTTAAATTGGACACACTGAATCATGAGTGAAAATAACGATCACGTTCAAATTAAGATGTTGTGGTCCACAAAGCAGACGCTCCGTTTAATGTCAAGTTGTAACTTGTTGTTGTTACAACGTGTGGTTCACTGTTCATAAAGTAGAACCAACGTAAAGTTAGTCAGCTGAGATAGCTTATGTAAACTTGAGGCATAACCTACCTAGGTGGGAACGTTAAACGGCGGGTTACCGGTTAGTTAACAGTAATGTTAACTACTAGCGTTAGGAGCAATGGAGCGTTATAACGTTTCTTTAATTACTAGTATTAGCTAGTACCCAGCTAATGAAGCTGACCTGCTAAACTGTCTAACTGTCTAGTTAACTGTTATATATTTAGCTAGCTAGCTAACATTACGATTGGTGCATGGTTCACATTCAGGGCTAACATTACATAAGGACGGTCTTAATGTAACGTTAGCGAACGCCAGACACACTTTGATAAGGCACATAAACGGCAAATGCTAACGTTATCCCTGCTGACATTTTAAAATTGTGAAAGGTATGCAAGTGTTATCTTAACTCGTGTCCAGTTGATATCTCGTGAGGAAACTGCATGTACATAAAAAGAAAAGTATTACTTTACCTTAAGTGAAAGCTGAATTTGAATCATCGTGGAGAAGTCCTGACTCCTGCGTTACATTATTATCCACACTGTCTCTGCGTCGAGATGAGTTTGACGTTAGCACAGCCCCCCATGAAGTCAAACAATATCATTGGTCAAGATCGTCTCTGCCCGGCATGATTCATCCAATGATTGTGCAACATTCAATTATTTGAATCTGCGCGCACTTTCCTGAAGCACATACCCTAGACTAAAGAGACCATTTCTGTTTACATTTCTGTTTTTTCAACCATTTTAAGGTCTTACATCGCTTCACGCCCTGATTATCAATGTTCACGTTGATGCTAGAAGCCTTGGTTGAACTGTTGAGCCCTAGCATCCCTTCCCAGTCTTTCACACATTGCATGTATTGCTAAATTGATAAAAAAAATATTGCACACCAATGTAAAGCTTTATTCATACTGTGTCCTCCCTGTCTTTATTCACCGTATATTACCTCAGCCCATGAAAAACTCTTTGTTCCCTTTGACCTGTAGAAAGTGGGGAGAGGCAACATGATTTGAGGGAGCAGTAGACTGCACAATGACCTTGCATTTTGTTGAACACTGTGACTCACTTTGGGTCTTAATATTAAGAAAAATTATTTTAACAAAATTTCAACTTCATAAGGAAAAGAACATGTATGCTACATATTCTATTTGAAGTACACCAAATACATTAAAAAGAGGTCTGTCCCGCATGCATATTAGTTTCTGACTGTGGGGAATTGGGAAAAACAGTAAAAACGTCCCCAAATTTCTGAATTGCTTATTTTCATAACATTCACTGAGCCTTGCCTAAAACAGTTTGGAGTTTGTATTGGAAGACTCCAACGTTTTTAAAGTGGATTAACAGCCTTTTATGAAAAGCCTACTCCTTCAGTTTTGAAATGAAATCACAGATAATTTCTCAAATAAGCATAATGTTGCAGATGTCCATACTGTTTGTCGGTAGGCATGACTTTCATAGGAGGGGACACACTTTCCTATCAACGCAGGGTTGAATTAAACTGTATGAGGGTTGGAACTAGCGGAACAAGTTAGGTTAGGTGGTGTGCAAGTTAGGCAAGCAGGTACATACTGTATTTGAGGTACTGGTGTGCATTAATATTGATTTTCCACCCCTTATAAAAGTGTAGCATAGCTGTGGCACAGGCAATCCATTTAACTTATTAATGTTACACCTTAATGAAACACACATTGCCCAATATGTGCATCAATGCCTGTGTAACCATTGCAAGTCAATGGAAATTGTAGTGTAATTTCAGAGGCAGGGGTGGTCAGATCACCGAGGTCTTGGTGAGGCATTTAAGGTACCGGACATGCATGAATATTCATTCTACCCCACATAAGGGGGAAGCCCATGCTCTGAGCTGTTTGCATGACATAGACAGGAACAAACATCAAAAGCCAGAGTGGACACAGTATGAGACATCACCGCAGACATCAGCAAAGTAAGCAGTCAATGGAAAAATATGTTGGGCCATGAATCTGAAATAGGCCCATGGCCTCCACGGAAGTGAAATGAGGCAAGAACATCAGATGGCCCCTAAAATATTAGGATGGTGAAGATGTAGGCTTACCCAGGCTGCAGGCTGCCTGGCTCTCTGTGTACTGTATCGTCATCCTGTAGGCCTATAGGGTTGTGGGCCTATGTGATGTGAACTGTGGCTGCACGATTCTTTTGTCAACTAATTTGCCAGACCAAAACATGATTATATAGTGATGAGCATATCACAGACTTGGACTAAAATAGACATCATGTACATCCAAGGCCTGTAGTTTAGGTTGACTCTTGTCTCTTATGCATTCCCATAACTGAAGCTATGGCTTTGTTTCCACAAATATTTAGGTGAAAGAATGTTTATTTTTACAAAGACAGATCTAAATACAGCATCTTTGTCACCAGTGGTGATTTAGTGCAGTAGTCCTATAGCTTTTTAAGCTTGTGTGCTGCCAAGTTGTTTTACTGTTTGTATTACCATAAATATGCTTGCAAAATACTACAGTAGTGTAGTTTCTAATATAATTACATTGATCCAACTATAATTGAGAACAATTGCTTGTGGGTTTTTGCTGTGGAGTTGTTGAGGCCATGCAGTGAGGGTTCATGTCAGCCTCATTCAATGCATTAAACGGGTATGGCTGGTCCTACCTGTCTCACTACCTCTGTTAACCCCTCTTCAAATAACTGCAAAGCTAAATACAAGTCCTACTCTATTGCTAGAATTTAGTAGACTTGCATTAAGAGACACTGGCCAGGATGAAGTTTGACAGCGATTAAAACACTAACACACAGTATGAGACCACATTGAATAAGCTAAAATGGACCCTACATTATACCAATATTTACCCTATGAAGAGTCTCTGATGCATATATTGGATAGTTAATTGTAAATATTGTCAAATATTTTTACAAAGTAAACACACAGTACATTAATGGGATAAGTCTGTAGATATATTGAATAGTTGCTTTTAATCACTATAAAGTATTGTTTGTATGAAGTAAACCTGATATATTAATGATTAAAGTACAGTATATTAGTTTCTTTTTAACACTATACAATATTGTTTATATAAAGTAAACCCTTATACATTTATGGGGAAAAGCCTGTAGACATAATGAAGAGTTGATTGTAACGTTTATATAAAGTAATGACTATAAAATAATGGTTCTGCAAGTTATTATCACATATTGTTTTTTGTACAGTAGAAAACCAGTATTAAACAGGAATTTACTGTAAATTGATTGGATAATCATGTAAAATAAATGCCTAATGCTATTAAAATACTGATTTTACATTAATTTGACATGTAAATAACTATAAATGAATGTTTATTTAAAGTAAACAACATACATTAATGGTAAAAGTATGTAGATATATTGGAGAGTTGCTTGTAAATACTCTCAAATATTGTTTATATAAAGTAATGACTATTATTACAATGTTTCTGGAAGGTATTATCCCATTATCTTCTCTTTTTTGTACAGTAAAAACACAGTATTAAACAGGAATTTACCGTAAATAGATTGGATAATCATAAAATAAACGCCTAAAGGAGGGTATTTGAAAGTCATTTTACATAATTTTTATGTGTTTTACATCCAGGAATCTGTACTTTAACAGGGAGTTCTTGTGGATGGATTGAATAATCTTGTGAATTTACCAAAGAAAACCGTATGAAAACAGCAGTTTTCATTTAAATTATGTAATTTTAAGGTATTTTGCAATATTTTTCAGTGTTTGTACAGATTTATACATTTGTTTAACATTCTAAATATGTTTTTCGATTACAATTCTTTTTAATTCTACAGTAGTTGGACTGTGAAAATACAGAAAATGTACAGTAGATATCTGTATTTTAAAAATAAATTCTTTGTAGAATAACATAAGGTTTTTTACTGTCATTTCACGGTAAGTGTTTGGCAACTTTTGCTGCCAGACTTTTTACCGTTTTTTCACGATTGTTTAACGTTTCTTTACATTAAATTTAAGGTTTAACAGTAAAAAACCAGAAAGAGGCCTCAATTTTACACACCGTAAAATTATGGGTTTTTTTTTGTCTTTTTACATAAAATTCAATGTAATTTAACTTTCAAGACCGTTAAGCAATGGAATTATCCTGTTAAACAACTATATTATCTCATTATATCAATTTACAGACTAAAACCTTAAATTAATGGGGTTTTTTTTAAATAAAAGTATTTTTCTGTATTTCTCTGGCATTAACACTTAATGTAGAAAAAACGGAAAAAAATCCGTAAAATTATACAGTGAATTCCAGTGAAATAACTTTTTTTTTTTACAGTGTGAGCTCAAAGTCAGCCATGTCCAAGAAACCTAATCAGCCATGACTAGGTGTGAGAGCTGACCTGGCGCTACACATCTGCAGCTGCCCAGCCCACACTTTAACCTGTTGGGTCTTGTTTGGATGACAGCAGGGTCTGCAGGAAGCACCTCAGTCAACTATTAGCTAACCACCTGCCCCACTTCTTATTGCCTGGACCCGCACACTCAATGTATACAGCAGGAGAGAGACGGCAGAGAGAGGGAGAGACAGACAGGGAGGACGTTGAGAGGGGTATACACAAGCTGAGACTCATCAACCGGGCCACACGGAATCTGCAGAAGCAGAATTCTGCAGAAATTTTTGCAGAATTTCTGCACATTTTTCTTCAGATTTTCCACAGATTAAAAAAAAAATAATAATAAAAATTAAACTCAGAATGTTAACACATCACCACAAGCAGAAAAACTTAGAAATTTACAAATTCTCTAATTAAAGCTAATATCCAAATGATGGTTGAGTCAAATAACAGCAGGTATACTATAATGGCTTACATGGTAATTTCCTTTTAATGTCCATTTCCACAGTTCAGATTCCATCAGTACGACAGTCATGTTACACTCACCACCCTGCTCGTTTGACTCTCTCCTTTTATTCTACCCTCCCTACCATCACTTTTAGCATTTGTTTTTAAGCATACAGTACCTCTGAGGTTATTCTGGAGAATATTCTAAAAGGGTATCTGTCATTGTTTTGGATTGTTGCAATCATAATAAACATCTGCATAAAGCAAGCATATTTATCCTCTCCCATGCTGATAAGAGCATTATTTAAAAACTTGAAAAATATTCCTTTAAATAAAAAATGAGTTAACTATGGACAATCATGCGATTAATCGCGATTAAATATTTCAATCAATTGACAGCCCTACAAATAAACACATACAATAAATACATACACATACATAAGCAGCAGACTGCTGCACCCTCAGTGCAAGAAGGAGCGCTACCGCAGCTCCTTCATACCAGCAGCAGTCAGACTCTTTAATACAACATCATAATGTAGCACTGCTAGCTGTTTCTGCAACATGAGCCATCAATGGACAATATTTTGCACTATGCACATTTATCTATTTATTACTCTGTGTCATCTCCAACTGTGCAACATGTCATCTCTATTCATTCGCACCTTACTCTTCTGTATATCTGTGTTTATATACTGTCTGTTTATATAAGGTTGTTTATTGTGTAAATAATTTTTATTACTATTATTATTATTATTATTATAACTAATTCTATTCTATTTTTCCTTTCCCTATACTTTATGTATATTTTTTTCTCCTATGTCTACTTCATGTGTATTTATGTTGCTCTGATGTGTGTACATTTTCTTTTGAGCTGCTGTAGCACAGGAATTTCCCCAGTGTGGGATTAATAAAGTCTATCTTATCTTATCTTAATAACCATTTGCATATAGGCTGGTTGGGTGTGTGTGTATACATTTAAGTTGTTACTCTCACATAAACCATACATTAAAAATGTGAGATGACTAATGACAAAAGCGCTGTCTGTGTGTGGAAAGGCGTCGTGTAAAGTGTGCTGATCAAGACCCAACATTTCCTGATTTTGCTGCTTCATAATAAAACCTTTTAAATGACAAAATAATGGGGGACTTTTATTGTGAAGAATTTATAGAAAATGAAAACTATTATCCACTTTTTTTTTTTTACAGCCGCTGCATTGACCACTCGGGCTCGCTGGCTTCTAAATAGCAAGAGCAGATGTCGCGACTTAAGAACAGGAGTGTCAGTAGTAATATCATACATATGTGTGAATTCTTAAAGTAAAAAAAACTAAAAATAAAGGTATTGTATACTGACGGTCCCCTGGGACCTCACTGCCGACACGGTGCCTTCTCCAGACAACCCAAGGTACAGAGCTCCAGAGAGCCGGGGATATAAGAGCAGGCAGCACAGGGACAAAAACACTGACATCACTGATTGTATTATAATAGCATCCAAAACACACAGTTCACTCTGAGTTTAAAATACTTTAAAAGAGTACGTAGTTCCACTTATAGTACAGTTGAGTAGGCGGTCCTTCATGTGGCCCTAGGACACATGCCCGTACACACTGCTATAAGAATGTGGCCATATGTGGTCACGTGTGGCTAAGACCACCTCTGAATGTGGTCTGAGTGATCTGATCTCAATGCGTCCTAGGTTCATTCACACCTGTACTTAGAGCTATACTCTTGTGTCATTCTCTGGGCAAATTAGAAATTAACTAATCACCATTGACTATAGGAGATGAAAAATGAAAGTGAACTCAGACTACACTCTTTCAGTGTTTTGGTAAGCCTGCACCTGAAGCTACTGCTGCTTCGAGTGACACTGCAGCAGACATTAACATTACAGAAACAACAGAAAATGAGCCAGATGAGGCTGATGCTATATGCTGTAACCTTACAAACTACGCATGGGGTGCGCTGCTCTGGGATGGGCGAGCATGAAGATGTGAGGAAAAAAAACACTGTATACTCACTACAAAAATCTACACTGCACCATTGACGTCTGAGTCAGGATTTTAAAACCTAAAAAAAGCCATGGTCCAGGGCCACTGTTGAGATCGATATCTTTTCCGAAGCTGTAGGACGGGGGCGACGGTGCTGCACTAGCCTTGGCATTTCACTGCAGTTGCAATAATCTTCACTAACAGACCTTGAGATGATATCCAGTGGAACAACAGAAACACAGGGATGGAAACAGAGGTGGGCTGAGAGGTGTGTGTGTGTGTGTGTGTGTGTGTGTGTGTGTGTGTGTGTGTGTGTGTGATGATTGATTCCAGCCATGCTTTGAAAAATTTTAACTCATATATTGCAGTACATTAAAACTGACAAAAAAAAAAGTCTACTGCTGTGTACATCAATGTAAATATTTAATTTGTGATTGATCATATAGTTGCCATATTGTGATATATATCAGATAATCACACAGTTTGAGTTAATGCCCTATTATAATACTAAAAGTATTTAAATCAAAACGTGAAGTGTGTGTGTGTGTGTGTAATTTGTAGATTTGTTGTTTATGTTCTCACTGAATATTAATAGTATCATGTTTGTGCTCTCCAACAGGAAGCTGGGAGATACCCTGCATACAAGGAAATGGTGGCTGAATACGGCTGGCTCGACAAACGTATGTTGACTATCCCAAAATATGATTTTACAAGATGGAGATAGTGTTAAAGATGAGTGTAAAAAGAAATGATGACTTGAGTAGTAGTGCGAAAGAATTACCTGCATTAAACTCAATATTACAGAACAAAATAATGAAGATGTGACCTGGTGATTAGGAGTTTTTTTAAATCTAATTTCCGTTTGCAAAGCCACGTTTGATTCTACTTGGAAATCTAATGAAAAAAGTGGAACAGTGGCCTCATGTATATTTGCTTATTCTAAAACCCCGTCATTTAATTTCTTCAGAGGACTCAAATTCCTTGTTTTTTAGTTTGATATGAGTACTTCTGAACACAGCCAGGGAGTAATTCAGTGTACTCAAAGGCAGCTCAGTCGTTTGGAACAGAGCATGACCTGACATCTGTGTCAAGATGCAGAGTCATTTTGGAGTTTCATTAAAAAAAGAAAGACACATAATAAATCCTATTCACTGTGTTACCTAGCAGTGTGTGTCTGTGTGTGTGTGTGTGTGTGTGTGTGTGTGTGTGTGTGTGTTGAGTAGTGTTAAGTATATAGATCCTATTCTAAACAAATTGATTTCTCTCCAGTTGCTTGACAATATACTAATATTGTCAACGTTAATCAACGTTATTTGACAATTGATGCCTGCAGCACACACTGTACAGGTAAAACGAGTAGGGACAGTGCCAATTCATTTTAGTCACTTTTAAATACAACCATCCTTTTAAAACATAGCCCGCATATCACAAAGTACTGAGGGCAGACAAGGAGGCCTGAAGCCCAAAATAAGAAGAGCAGTGTATCTCGCTGGTTCAGCACAAGCAGCTAATGGAACCACTGATCTGCTCGAGATTAATTATACAAAAATTGTTTAAAGAAAATTATTTTAGATTCACATTCACGAATGTGAACTACGAATGTAGTTGGTGTCTAACCAGAAGTGCTTTAAGCTGTAATTAAATAATATATTAAATAACGTGAGCTACAGTATGATTATATAACATGTGCTACAGTATATACAGAGTGCAATGTATGAATGATATATAAGCGTAGATATGTGTCTATATGTCTATTACTACAGGTATGTACAGGCTATGAACAGGCTATATGGTAATACAGATTAAATAACTATACAGTATGTACAGTGGTGCAAATTGTGATAATTGGAGGGCGTATACAATATGTACAGCGATTACAATACAAGGGAACCTTATGTTTTTGATATGGCTCTTACATTGAATCATTGTTTTTACTTAATTACAAATTGGTTTTGGGGAATTTCAGCACACATATAGTGCTATAACGTGCTTGGTTAAACTTGGATTGAAATGGAGGCATTTGGAATAATGCGGTCTCTGTGGACTATTCAGCCCCTGTAAGTGATCAAAGGAAAGGAGGAGTGTGAAGCAGGGACAGTGACGTTTCTAACACAGGGAAGGCATGCTGTGGACGCAGCCACCATTCACCTCATTCCCTCTGAACTAGCCTTTAAACATCCAACAAAAGCTGTCAAAGTGGCACATGGCACAAACAAATGCCACAAACTGTTAAGAGAGAGTGAATTACGACACCTGCCTCAAGCCGTACATCTGCTTAGAGAATCAGCCTCCTTAATGGAAACCACGTAGGCTGCTGGAGACCAGGGTTCAACAGCCAACACTACGTCTATATTCAGCAGATGTTGAAAAACAGCATTTTAGAAAATAACATAAGATAATTAAATAACAATTTCCCAAACAATCTCCCCAAAATGGCATTATTGTACTTGCACACTGGTTACTTCATATTAAATATACATATTTAATTTTGTATGTAAATTTTACTACACTTGTATATACATGTAAAAAAAATTTCATCCCTCTAAGTATATTGTTCAGTAGTTGTTCTGGCATTTTAATCTTTGCTATCTTATTTTTTTTATTTTATTTTTGAATCTTATTTATTATTTCCTGTATTTTCTGTATGTGTGTGAGGGAGTATGTGTGTATGTCCTTGGTAACTTGCTGCTTGTTACAGAGTAATTGGGATTAATAAAGTCCATCCATCCATCCATCCATCCATCCATCCATCAGTACTGTTAGTATTGTCTCCATCCATCCATCCATCCATCCATCAGTACTGTTAGTATTGTCTCCATCCATCCATCCATCCATCCATCCATCCATCCATCCATCCATCCATCAGTACTGTTAGTATTGTCTCCAGGATGAAACAAACAAACCGTACACATTAAAACTCATTCAAAACTATGTGTGCATCAGGACAGAACATGTGGGTTTGGTATTCCCCCAGAAAAGGATGTTGCATCCAAACTGGAATAAATGGGTTTTAATTCTGATTTTAAAGTCAAGACAGTAAGGGCAGTGGATTTTGAAATTTGTTTGAGATGCAATATTCCAGCATTTTTTTGCAGCACTAATCACACTAAAACGTGTCATGTGTATTGACTTATATGGTCGATACATTAGCTTAGACAATGTATCCTGTTCAAATAAATCTAAAATAAACATAGCAGCTAGATAATTCATTCTTTTTGCAGCAGAAAGTTAAGGCTTCCGCCTTTCCGGTCATTACGTTGTACACTTGAGATGACGCTATCGCGTTAGGTGACGTCCGGTGGACACCATTCTATTGCACATGAAACTATTAAAACTAGGGCTGTCAATCGATTAAAAAAATTAATCTAATTAATTACATACTCTGTAATTAATTAATTGAAATTAATCGCATACATAATTAACGGTGCCTGAACCGATACTTTTTAAGAAAGTAAAAAAAGAAAGAAAGAAAGAAAGAAAGAAAAAAAAAAACGGTACTAAACAACAGTCGGTGACATTAAAGAACGGCTTGTTTATTGCTAAGGCCATATGGTCAAAATTAAATGATTTAATAATAATGTATAAGAATAACAATAACTTATTTCACTAGTAAATTGCTGTTGAACGACAAAAACAACCACCAGATGGGAAAAGGACATTTACAATAACTTCAAATGCACCACGAGGCTGTAGTTTACCAGTTTCATTGAACGCACCGTCTGTGTTGTTTTTCCGACGGCTAAAACACAGTCAAACTTTACACCGTTTAGCGTTAGCTGTCAGCATTTTAACCGTTTTTAATCCAGCTACTAGCTAGTGGTAGGCTAACGTTAGCTGCTGTCGAGTATAGTGTTAACTAGCTAGCGGTAGGCTAACGTTAGCTGCTGTCGAGTATAGTGTTAACTAGCTAGCGGTAGGCTAACGTTAGCTGCTGTCGAGTATAGTGTTAACTAGTTAGCGGTAGGCTAACGTTAGCTGCTGTCGAGTATAGTGTTAACTAGCTAGCGGTAGGCTAACGTTAGCTGCTGTCGAGTATAGTGTTAACTAGCTAGCGGTAGGCTAACGTTAGCTGCTGTCGAGTATAGTGTTAACTAGCTAGCGGTAGGCTAACGTTAGCTGCTGTCGAGTATAGTGTTAACTAGCTAGCGGTAGGCTAACGTTAGCTGCTGTCGAGGATAGTGTTAACGAGCGTCACGTGTTTGTGTTGCCGTCTGTTTCAGAGCATCAGAGAGAAGAGCAGACATATCAGTGGCACCAGATTTCGGTAGCCAGGGTTGGCAGGAAGAAGATTTTTACAAGTAAATGTTCCAGTTAATGATCCAGGCAGCACATTCTCGTCTCCCTCCTTCATTTTACAGTCCAATGGTGGCTAGAACGGCTGGAATGGATTCATCTGCGTTATTTTTTTTAAAGCGTTATTTTTTCTCAGATTAATTAATCGAAATGAACGCGTTATTTTGACAGCCCTAATTAAAACGCCATTACACTCTGCTCATTAAAATGAGCATATCTCAAAAACAAAAGAAAATACATAGTTCAAATAAGTTATGAAGTGTTAATACATATTTTGTTCAGTTTCTACATTTAAAGATCTTCTGGATCAATATGTTTTGTGTGTTTATTTATTAAAATTTGATTACAACACGTCAGATTTTTTATTTATGACAATTAAAAAAGTATTATTATTTTTATAATGGTTTATTGACTTACATAATCTTTTAGCTTATGTTGTGCTGATTTTAGGGATATAAAGTATTTGAATATACTCCAAGAAATGACATCACAATAAGCAAAGATTTCAATGTAGGCACTGGCGGACTATTTCTATTGCAGAGTTCAAAGGGTTAAAGGGTGTCCAGCACTCATACCCTAGTCTCGCATAGCCAGACCTTCCTTCACAGCGCTGTGGAGGAGGGTCTGGCTAGTCCACACAGCATTCTGGGATGGGAGAAAAACGTGCTCTGGTTTATTGACATTTCTTTAAACCAATCACAATCGTCTTGGGCGGTGCTAAGCGCCGTATGGAGCAACAGCGCCTCTGCAAAATATCCTCGGGAAGGAACTTGTTTTTTGGTGGAACGTGTACGTTCAGAAGTTGTTTTAGTCGTGCGAGAGAAAACTCTGATTGGACAGATAGTCTAGCTAGCTGTCTGGAGTTACCCTGCAGAGATCTGAGGAGCAGTTAACCATAGTCCTTATAAATCGACCAGAGTTTAAAATGCCAACGCAAAGGAAGCCCAAGGCAACGGATATATGGCAAAAATGAGTAAAATTCAGCGGAATTTTCATCTGCAACGGAGCAATCACGGAAGTGAAACGTCGTGGATACAGACTACTCTTTCCCTAACCTTAACCAAATATTTTAGTCACCTAATCATGACCATACAGTAACAGTCCAGTAGTAGTATCCTGGATATTGTAGAACTAAATCATGTAAAAACCACTGCACTGAATGCATTCTGGTGTTTTGCAGAATCGGCTAGTATAAACATTCTGACTGGCAATAGGGTTGGCATAATGCTATAGTCATGCATAATGCCACTTTGAGTGTGTATACTGCGGTTTTGCCTGTGCATTATGTTGCTGTAGGGGCTCTACAAGCACAAGTACACAGAGTAAGTTTGCATCTTGAAAAAACTATGACGTACATGTTGATCATGTTGTTCATAGCCCTTTTGTTTGAATGTTTTATGATAGTGTATATACAGTGCCAAGAAAAAGAGAGTGAACCCTGTTGAATTACCTGGTTTTCTGCTTTAATTGGTCATAAAATTACAGGTTTAGACAAACACAATAGGCTTAAAGGAGACCTATAATGCTAATTTTCAAGTTAATACTTGTATTTTGTGTTCCTACTAGAACATGTTTAAATTATTTAATGTTCCAAAAACACTTCATTTTTTTTCATACTGCCCCTGTATTCACCCTCTGTCTGAGACGCTCTGTTGGAGTGCCTGTCTTTAAGCCCCGCAAACCAGTGTGGTATGACATCATACCAAGCCGAGAATAGAAAAAACTGTTGAAACCATAGCGTTTAGGACAGCGTGAAATCTGAGGTTTTGGCTCAGGTATTTCTTTTACGTTCGTTTATGTCATTATTTGATGCTTCAGCCACGTTTAATACGAACATCCGATATTGCAACATTACAGATGCGACAGAAAAATAGGGAAAAGCATTATAGGTCTCCTTTAAGCTAATAAAACAGAAACCATGTATTTATTGAACACACCCAATACGCATGTACAGTGCTGGTTGAAAAGTTAAGTGAATCCTTGGATTTGATATCTGTTGAACCTCAAGCAAACGCTTCTGGTAGCTGCAGACCTGCACACCGCTCTAACCCTAACCCTCCTTACAAAAATGTTCTGCTGCGAATGGCTCGTTTGAGGTCTGTCCACAGCATGTCTACACTCCTATCTCTATTTCAAAGCAAACAACTCCACCTTAGTCTGCAAAACATACACTTAGTAGTGTTGTGGAGTGTCCAGATGCTTCAGGCGTGCAGCAATCTTTTTTTGGAGAGCAATGGCTTCCTCCGTGGTGTCCTGCGATAGACACTATCAAGCTATATGTATGGTGGACTCATGAACAGAGATGTTAACCTGTTCCAATGATTCCTTTAGGCCTTCTGTGGACCGAGGGTTCTTTTTTACCTCGTATAGCATTCTTTGATGTGATTTGTAACAGTTCTCAGTTGCCTAAATTTGCAGAAAACCTGTCTAAATGTGGATGGATGAATCTCTAAAGTCTTGGAGGTGGTTCTAACCTTTTTTACACTTTTAAATTAATCAATAATTATTGATCTATACAAATGATTAAGCTGCTGAGAGCGCTTTCCTTCAAGCCATGTTCACATCAAACTCAAACTTTTTTTTATTTTTATTAAAGTAGTTCTAATCCACATCTCCAAACTGCTTACTTTGATACCAGGGGCCAGATGCATACAACTCTGTGTAGACTCAAAAACAGAAATGGGCATATGCAATTTTTTTCGTCAGAATTATGCGGCCGCACGTACACCTGATTCTGTTTAAAGGCCCTGACTCACCAACCCGATTATCGACCGTCGGACAGTCTGGCGAGGTCGGTGACTCGAGTCTGTTCGGTGTGTCCCGTGCCGTCGTCAGTCAGAGGAGCCGTCGGCCTTCATTTGGGCTGATTTGACATGTTGAATCGGAAGGCGGGCAGTCGGACTCAATGACTAATCTGATTGGGTGGAGTGCTAACACGGAAATGGCGAGCGGGATGAGCGTGACGAACGCCTCTCAAAATCTGACGAAAATCTTTTAAACTGACCTTTGTTGATCTGAAATGAAGACAGATTCAGCAACTGCACGGCCTATTTCTCTCTTAAAATGTTTTCAGAAACACGTTTCGGTGAAGTATTTTCGTAAAATATGAGATCGTATTCCGAGCCGCCATTATGGTTGGCTTTGAAATCCGGGAGAAGCCAGACCCACGTGATGCATTCGTCCAATCAGCTGCTGGTTTTCATTTTTTGGGCGACAATACAGATCAGCGCCGCCTGCTGTTATGGAGACGTATTACGTCTCGCACACGTGCAGAACGTACGCTCAAGTTGGCGTCGCTTCGGTGTGTTCCGAGGCACTCCAGTGGCAGCCATCTTCTTAGCCAGGCTAGAGACATCGCCCCCTTCAGTACAAAGATGTGAAAACACCTCTCTAGTGACAAACTTTGCATGGATATAAGTCAGTATAGCAAGGTCAGACATTTTAGGGGACATAAACATAAAACACACATTACTGAGTGAAGGGGGACCTTAAAGAGCAGTTAAAACAGAATATAAGAACAGCTAAAAAAAAAAAGGAATAAGACAGGTATTTAGTTTTGTTTAGTTCAGACCTGGTCTGTTCCAGCCCATGGGTGGGGCTTTTACCCCTGGCTATACAGCACTTTCTCAACTGTTTGATTTGGGATGGTTTTATGACTTTTAGCTAGGCTTAAACGGCTGGGGTGAAAACCAGGAGGGGCAACTTGGTGTGTGGGGCAGAAGTTTATCAGTGAGTTGACACCTGTTTTCCAGAAGATTTTTAATTAACCAGGCCGTTGGTCAGTGAGTGATAGTTTCCATTATGAGGGGGCGAAGGGCTGAGGCATGGTCTGCTATTTCAGCCAGCAAATTGGAGAATTAATGATGTGGATAATCTGCCTGTTCCTCTCAGATCTGAGAGACGCTGCAAGGCCTGGGTCAGACAGACAAGGCCACCATGCTTGTGTGTTGATATACTGGATATCTTATTACCGTGTGTGCAAAGGTTATAATTTTAGACTGAAAAGGAGGACATGTTATCTGCTCCTCACTTATTTAAAGGGCTTAAGGACCAAGCTGGACTATTACATCAGATTCAGGGTTAGAAGTCATTCATATATTAGGGGTTTTGGAATAAATGCTGTTTAGGGTTAGACCTGCTCCACAGCCCAGAATTGTAGAAATTCTGTCCATATTGGATGACTCTGCAATGCAAAGGAGTGTTTTAGTTACTTTAAAGGTGCAATAGGTCAATATGTAATACTAACAGCTAGCGTTTAAAATAGTTACTGCAGTCCAAATTCAAAATACTGGAGAGAGTCGTCTTCCCCGGCACCTCCTCAACAGACTCAAAGTGCACGGAGGTTGCCAGGTTGCAAACGCAGCATCCAACAATGTTGCTAGATGCTAGTCTGACAAAGCCAGACATTACTCCACAGCACAGCGGAGTAGCTGACGTTAAAAGCTGGCTATGTTGACAGTCATAAAAGCCCATGCTCACACAAAGCTCTGTACCCGACTGACAACCACACTGTCTTGGCTTAAAATTACTGCAACAACCGCTGAAATCCTACTACCTCGCTGTCCTCTCTACCTGACTGATAGACACACTTTCTTGGCTTAAAATTAGGGCAAGAACCGCTAAACATATCACTACCTAGCTGTCCTCTACACCCGACTGACAGACCAACTTTCTTGTTTTAAAATGACTCACCGTTAGTCGGCTATGGCTGCTGAACAGGCTACACGGTTGTTTTGCCAAAGTTAAATTGCACGTTTCTTATAAAGGAAGTCAAGCTTGCGGTTTCTGTCATAGGTCTGTCAAGGTGGTTGTAAACAGCCATTTCCCGCTTGACTGGTCCTTCAGTAATGTTAGCAGTTAGCAGAGTTAGCATGGCGGCGTTAGCCAGGACCAGTCGGGATCTGCCTCTGGCTGTGTCTCAATTGTTTTTGCGACCAACTCGAGTACTCTATATAATTAAATGTGAGTACACAAATGTTGACATGAAATGACATAAAATGCATAAAAAAAAACATCTTTTGGAAATTGATCTTAATGCCTTAATTAAAAAAATGAGGAAAATCCAACCTTTAAGTACACCAATTTTCTTTGTGAATGAATAATGAATTTATGTTTAAAAATAAATGTTCTTCCTTAAAATACAGGGGGCATAAATCAGTACACCCCTATGTTAAATTCCCATAGAGACAGGCAGATTTTTATTTTTAAAGGCCAGTTATTTCATGGATCCAGGATACTATGCATCCTGATAAAGTTCCCTTGGCCTTTGGAATTAAAATACCCCCACATCATCACATCCCCTTCACCATACCTAGAGATTGACATGGTTTTATTTCAGTTAGCCTAATAGCTGGTTTGATTTGCATTGAGAGATGATTTTATGGAAAGTACCCCATGCCAATCTCTAGGTATGGTGAAGGGGATGTGATGATGTGGGGCGATTTTAATTCCAAAGGCCAAGGGAACTTTATCAGGATGCATAGTTTCCTGGATCCATGAAATAACTGGCCTTTAAAAATAAAAATCTGCCTGCCTCTATGGGAATTTAACATAGGGGTGTACTTACTTATGCCCCCTGTATTTTAAGGAAGAACATTTATTTATTTACGATACATTATTCATTCATAAAGAAAATTGGTGTCCTTAAAGGTTGGATTTTTCCTAATGTTTTTAATTAAGGCTTTAAGATCAATTTCCAAAAGATGTTTTTTTTATTCCTCTTTTTAGTCAACTTTAGCATGGGTGTGTAAACTTATGTAAGCCACTTTATCTGGCAACCCGGCCTGGCTGTCAAACTGGGCAGTTAATAATAATAATAATAATAATAATAATAATAAATTGAAATTATATACTGCTTTTCATAAACTCAAAGTCGCTTACCAACACACAGGCCAAAATACAAACAGAAATTTAGTAGAATTTCAAAAGGAGAAAATACTGGCATTAGCATTGTCAGAAAAGATAGTATTTCAACTTACCATGTTTCCTTAATATCTGATGATATATTGTGGTCATTTTTAGATTTAATACAGTAAATATATTACATATTTCACCTTTAATTTTCCATAACCACCATATTTCCCTAACCTTACCAAACATTAGGTGACATGCACACACATTAATAACATAACTTTTTAAAGTGTTCACATTGGATGTTATAAAACGTCCTTGAATGTAATCTGGGTTTTTTGCAAAAGCACCCAATTCAAAGTTCTATGGTTGAGTTGTTAAAAAACCTATGCTCATATTTTCAGACCATGTTTTCATAATAACAAAGTATTTTTAATATGCCTGTAAAACACATAAAATGTTGGCAAAACAACTCTAAACAATAGTGGAAATGATCTGCTGAAGAACAGAGAGCTGTGACAGAGAGTAACACAGAAAGTCATTTTGTTGACATGAGCAGGTATGCCAAAGATTAGGTTTGTTAGGACCCAAGAGACAACATAGGTACTTGCTGCAAAGATAGGTTCCTGACACCTGAGTTATGTTGAACATGTGTTAACCCCATAAGAACACAGCTGTTTAAGAGAGAGGGAATGTGTTGGTTTCAAAGTACTGTAGCAGTATAAAGCAGATAATGATAAGAGTAAAAGAGCAACCTGCTTCTCCAGACAGGTAGATCACCCAAAGCTGTGATTTACTTCAACGCATTCTCATGAACGAGTTCGTACGATATCGTATGGAAATGTATGCACACCAATTTGTATGATATCCTACAAAATTAGGTGACCGGCGGCTGGTCACGTGAAGCCAGCTACAGAGCTCTGTCAGCTGTCGGTCGTATCGGCGGCCGTTGCTAGTTGAGTTTAGCCGACAAAAGGTTACTGGTAGCCGGCTACAGGGCACCGTGAGATGACGGTCCTTTCAGGGGCCGTGGCAAATTAACATTGTGCGGTGAAGACAGTTAAGTTTAGGCACCAAAACGACTAGTTAAGTTTAGGATAAAGATCGTGGTTTGGATTAAGACACTCCCAAGTAACAAACACGCATTTCCTGGGTGAAAGTCTTTTGTTTTCCCCGGAAAGCAAACTCAGCTCCTAGGCTTGAAAGCGCTGGGTTTTATGACCCACCCATCCACCCTGACCTCCTCCCTACGCCGTCCACAGTGTATTTATACAGCAGGAGTCAATGTGCTGCATACGGCA
Organism: Sander lucioperca; assembly: GCF_008315115.2. Lineage (NCBI taxonomy): Eukaryota > Metazoa > Chordata > Actinopteri > Perciformes > Percidae > Sander > Sander lucioperca. The sequence continues at coordinate 1,320,078 of NC_050187.1, forward strand.
AAAAATATGTTCAATACATAGGAATTACAGTGCATTACTTTTCGTAGCTATATGTACGAATAGTTCATGACAACAGCCGGTTTACTTAATTTAGTCAACCAGGCAGTCCCTGCTACTAAAAAAAATAAAAGAAACATATAACAAAGGCAGTGTCCTGCTACGCAGAAACCTCAGGAGCTAACATGAACTACTGTACTTTGTTTTAAATGAATCCTGAAGCTCTATACAGAGCAGTCAATTGTTTAGTGTGACCTGTGATGCAGCCTGATGGGCAATCAACCGCCTCACTGCTGGACTAGCAGGTGGTGAAGTCAGGGTACCGTTGCAGCGCTCTGCATCTGTCTGCCTGCATGCAATCAATGGTGTGTGTGTGTCAAGTGTGTTATTGAGTGTCTGGGTGGGGTGTAAACATGGCTGAGAAATCAAAGGCACCTCTAAACCACACCACAAAGAATTTGGTTCTGCTCTCTCAAGCCAATTTCAGTCAGTACCTTTTAATATCTCACACTGGTTATATGCTGACACTGGGCTGGGAACCTTTACTATTTTCTATAAATGTGTATTCTATTGCTCTAATTTGGACAAGACAGAGGCTTAGCAATAGACTGGGTAAACCCAGCCCGATCTGCCGGCAATTTGATTTTGCCTTGAAGCTCAGGCTGGAAACCTGTACATTTTTCTATCCTGCTTCCGTTAGAAATCTGCGGGGACCAATCACAAACTGGCTTATCCACCTGGCGCGCTATTGGCGGGTTTAACACGATGACGTCAATCCAATTCCTTTTTAACCTCTCGACGATGCTCAATGGCTTCTTTAGTTTAGCAAACAAATCGCTCGAGTGGGTGTAAATACCACTCACTTTCATGTTTTTTTTTGCACAACCTGCGAAAATCGTTCGATGCCATTGCTGCTTCTGCAAACCGCTGATTGATGCTACAAACCAACACGTTTGTTGACACGTTTCCTGCCTGGAGTTTTCACGTCGCTCTGCAAAGTACGTCACCCGGATGGTTGGTCTGATTGGTTGAAGGACTATCCAATTGCGTACAGAGTCATTTGAACTATGCCCGTTGATCACACCTCTTGTGCAGTAGAAAATACAGAGCAGACTCCCCAGACTAATGTTCAATCTTAAAAGATTGAGCTTGGTCTGGTGATAGCCAGACTAGCTTAGCAATGCTTGACATTGTCTACATTAAAATAGCTGTGAACTTGTTTCTGGGTTATGTCCATGTTTTCATCCTAAACTTTGACTTAAACACTTTGAAAACCTTGGTCGCCTAGAAATGTCTGTTCAACATTCTACCAACCAAGTTAGCTAGCTAGCACTAGCGTTAGCTGTTAAGAGAAAGTCTGGCAATTTTCAGCCAGCTCTGTGTACTGCCGTACATGCTGAGGAACGGCACCAGTAGCCAGAGGTTCGCATTTACCCGCCAGCTAGTCTATATCCACGACCTTCCACTTCTGGGATTGCTCCGTTGCCGCCGCATGTCCTTCTTTTCGTCCGTTACCTTCCGCTTTCTTTGTGTTGGCATTTTAGACTCCGGTCGAGGACTATGGCTAACTGCTCCTCAGATCTCTGCAGGGTAAATCCAGACTAGGCCTCCACAATATTGGAAATACTGACATTGCGATATTTTTTTTCCTGTGATATATATGTGATATGAAAAAAAAAACAAATTTTTACAAGATGACAAATATAGCTCTATTTGGAAATAATAAATAATTCTCAACTACTGCGGTGATTTTGTAGGGGAGTGCATCTACATAGAAACTAAAAAATGTGTCTACTCTTCTGAAGTGATTTTGGAGAGGGACATTAGGTAGTTAAATACACAACGGTTGACTGACATGACATCATTGTATTCATATAATACTATCAATCCAGACTAAAGTCAATGAGATTAATAATGCATGCACGTTGCTTCCTCTAAATTCCAGGTTGTGGTCGACTAGCGGGGCCAGCTTGTTTGTTTTATAAATTGATCAACATTGATTGTGATTGGTGGTTCTGTGTGCATGCAGAGCCTGCATGTCACACACTAGCAACAAACTGTATCCAAGAATGCTTAAATCAGTGTAAATGACGTTCTATCAGACACAGACTGCTGTTATAGATTAGTGTTACGTTTCCAGCTTCACGGCTCCGAACCGTAACGTTAGTTGGGACAGACGCCTTGTTTCTTAAGGCTAACTATATTAGCTTTAGCCTGGCTAGTAGCAGCTTTATGCGGTGACAAATGGCCGGGAGACGTAGTGATAACGTTGCATTAATCAGGTGATTTAGTTCATCTTTGCAGCTTCACTACCCATGGAAAAGCATGTGCACCACTGTGTCAGCGACAGCTGCCGCTTACGGGACTTTAATACACACGGGAGAGCCCATAACAAACCCTGTCGTTACTTTACACACACACACACACACACACACACACACACACATTGCCCATATGGATACCTGTCTTTAAGGGGAAGGGTTGCCTGGTAACGATCATGTAAAAGGACAATGGTGAAAGTTTATTTTTCTATCAAGCAGCAAAAAAGTTAGCGTCAAAATTGCACATCCTGCGATGTGACTACTGCATGCGCACATCGCGATGCAGCCCAAATCCAGACAGCTAGCTAGACTATCTGTCCAACCTGAGTTTTATTTTGCACGACTAAAACTACTTTTGAACGTACACGTTTCAGGCTATTTTGCAGCGCTTAGCGACCAATGACGATTGTGATTGGTTTAAAGAAATGTCAATAAACCAGAGTCCGTTTCTTTTCCATCCCGGAATGCTGTGTGGACTAGCCAGACCCTCCACTACAGCGCTGTGGAGGAAGGTCTGGCAATGCGAGACTACCCGCCAGTAAAATTCAGCCAGTTGCTGGCTTCCAAACAGCAGCCCAAAAACCACTGGGTGACTTCACCGATGCTATGTCCATTATTTTTTACAGACTAGGATCACAGCAGCATGATGCAACAATCTGAGTTTGTACAATTTGGTAAAAGTAGGAGCAAACAGTACAGTCAGTATTCAGCAGGAGATGTGTGTTTGTCCAGCCACAGAGGTTAGCTCCACCACAAACATTATTCAAGACTTTGATACAAAACAGGCCAAAATCAGATAATCACCATCTGGACACGTGTTTAACCCAATAAGGTCCGTATGGTTAGATAATGACATGCTGGACTATGAGCTGGGGTTATGTTTACTGTCGGGAGTCTATGTCAATAACATCAATGAGGGATTCTCTTTCCGCTCCTCTTCGGAGTAGGGCTGGGCAATGTATCGATATTATATCGATATTGTGATTTGAGACTAGATTAGATTTTGGATATCGTAATATGACCCACTTTGGCATTATATCCACATTACTGATGATTATTTATCACAAATCTCATTGTGTAAATATTTTGTGAAAGCACCAATTGTCAACCCCACAACATCGTTATCGAGGTATTTTTGTCAAAAATATTGTAATATTTGACTTTCCCTATATTGTCCAGCAATACTTTGGAGCGTACCACCTCCACTGACATTTCCCTAACAGCCACCTCTCTGTGGCTCCTGTTTACTATACTTCTGTGAGTAATTCTGAGCAAATGCTTACCTCAATGTGGGACTAATAGCAACAGACCACACTCTGTCATACATGGGGATGGTGTCTCTGGGGCAGCCAGAAGTCAAAGTCCAAATCTAGAGACACAAAAGTCCCCAGTGAGTACATTTAATAATGTATGCATAAACAGACATACTATGCTATCCATCTATCCTTCCATCATCTGTAACTGCTTATCCTTAGGGGGGGGGCAGGTTGCCAATGTTGGCATACTATGTTATGCACATGATATATACTGCTGAATTATCCATGAAGCTTTTGACAAATTAAAATCTGAAGTAAAATGTTAATAATTTTCTTGTTCTTAAGAATTGATCAGTAAATGTTTCAAAGGTTAATGCCCTTCAGTCTAGGGACCGACCGACACTGTTTTTTAAGGCCGATACCGAATACAGATTATTATTAATTAATAAAACCGTTATTTGGATACGAATGTATGTATGTATTTACAGTGAAAATTTAAATCTTGAAATCAAAACTAAGATTTTGGAATGTTACATACTCCAACACAAAACTTTGTTTAAACGCTTTAAGCAACTATTTAATGAAATAGAAACTTTGAACATAATCCCCAGTAACAGAGAGTCAGATAGTGTTGTGGGGGGGGGCATTAAGTCAGACTCAGTGGTGAGTGAAACTGAAGCAGAGGGACAGACACAGAGCTGTAGCCGAGCCAAAGTACAACACTTTTTAATTAAATAACTTAATCGTTTAACAGGCAAATAAAACGCTGATACAGATAATCTGCCAACTGCCAAAAAAACGGCCTGATAATCGGCCAGGGTCGATAATCCCCACTTCAGTCTCCCTCTTTGTGAAAGAAAATATCGATTGTAAGCATCACGGCACTGTGTGTCACAATAATCAATGTGAATTGTAAAGGGTGTTCTGACCCGGGCAGTTCGGTCTCTGGATCCACTGATGACGAGTCCATCTTTAGAGTCCAGGCAGTTGACTTCCTGGTTATGACCTGATAACTCGACCAACATGTCCCCCCTCCTGCTGTGAACCAGGATCCTGCCATCACTGACACAGACAAAGAGGAGTTCATTTCAGTTGGGCTGCAACTAACCATTATTTTCACTGTCCACTCATCTGTAGATTATTTTCTCGATTAATTGATTAGTTGTTTGGGCTATAAAATGTCAGAAAATGGTGACAAATGTCTATCAGTGTTTCCCAAAGCCCAAGATGACCTCCTCAAATTTCACATTGAAGAAGCTGAAATCAAACGGATTAATCCATTATCAAAATAGTTGCCGATCAATTTAATAGTTGACAACTAATTGGTTAATCGATTCATCTTTGCAGCACTACAATTTACCCTGATCTTCTGTTTACGCCAAACTAATTGTTGTTGCTGCACATACTTGTCGTGTGCCACATGATTTCCCCAATAAACAGATACCTGTGTACACGTGGTAAAAACAGCAAGTGTAAATCTTTTTTTAAACCTCTATAGAAGATGCTAATTGTTACTTTATTACCTAACGGTAACAAAATGGCTATTCCACGTTGCCTATGTCAAATAAAGTCACCGCGAAAAATAAAGAGCATGAGGTACCTTCCACCACTGACCAGGTGAGAGTCCGTCACAACAAAGCGACAGACATCACCCTTGTGGCCCGAGTAGATTTCAAATGGTTTACGCTGGAGCTTCCCGGAGTCTTGGCGCAGATGGTGCGCTCCAATATCAGCAGCCTGAGATAGAAACAGTGTGTCCCCATCCAGCTGCAACCATGGCAACAGTCTGAAGACAAGATAGAGAGAGCACATTTAAGTCCCTCCACCCCCATCGGAGGGGAAAACAAATCTCCTTGTATTGCGTAAAGGTGCCTCCTAGACAATTCCGTAAGCTAGCAAACAACAACAAAAATGCCTAAAAGCTGCTGTGTGGTGGGATGCACTACTAACAGGGTAAAGAACCCAAAACTAAGTTTTCTATAAGCTTTCGAACTGAAAAACTGAGCTTTTATGAAGACAAAAGTGAATACAGATGTGAGGAAATCAGCAGGAAGAATGGGAAGCTTGTGGGATCCTGACACTAAGCTAACGATATGCCCAACATTAGTGTGCAGCAAGCATTTAGTTGCCAGAACGAATATCCAAAAAGTTTTAGGCTAACTATATATCTGTAAGTTCAGCTAAAATATTTTGACGGTATGCAACTTGTGTTATAGTAGAATGTGTATAAGTCAGAAAGCTATAGTATTATGTTTGCAAGTACCTTGGCTTGCTAACACATAGCTAACATTAGCGTACTAACAGCTAACTTGTTCTCTCTGGTAGACATAGGTTGCTAAAATAATCCTTTGAAATGCTTAAAGCTATAGTGCGTAGTTTGTGTCGCCCCCATGAGGAATTCTAAGTAATGACAACAACACTGTCACCGCGTCCACATGATACAAGCCCCCGGCAGTTGCTAGTAGCCAAGGAGGACACGGAGGATTAAAAAAACATGATGGACTCTTCAGAAGAGGTCATTATCTTCACTCGAGTTTCTGCGCGGGAAAGTCACCGGACGCCACAATCTTCTGAACATAGTCACACTGAGAAATCCAGAGAGAGTTGTGTGGAGCTGATAGTCTTAATTAGCTTTGTAGCAACTCATCTGGCAATGGCTTGAATGGAACGGACATTCATTAATATCAAAAAGTTACGCACTAAAGCTTTAACTCTGATGTTTTAGCTAGCTACGGGCACATCTTTGTTAGCGTTTTAGCCTTTAGTTGCATATTGATTTCCCCTCTGGTGGGCGTGGCTATCAGAGTGTGACGTGATGCGTTCTGTCTCTATAGAGAGGCAAAGTCCATCCCCTTCCGGTGGACCGCAATGGGACCTTGACTCGAAAAAAAAAAAGGAACAGTAGTGAACGGGGGAAAGACAAAATATTTTTTGATCCCGTTTGAATTGAGCCATGGATTACACATATGATGTTCATCAGTTTAATAGATAATTTCGCAAGTCAAGAAAGTCTCAGTTTATTGTTCAACTGTTGAAGTATAAGACTGTGAAAATACGTAATTAAAAAGACTACACACTTCAAAGTGGCATGGATGACGTCTCTCTGAAGCTACGATGTCTGTGTGTATCGTACCGGGGATGTAACGTTACTCAAATGAACAGAGGATCTTGCTTGTTCTTTTACTTATCTGCTGAAAACACTTCACCGGATAAAACACATCAGGTAAGAGAACGTTACATGTGTTGTGGAACAGAGCTATGCTAGCTAGCTAGCGAGCAAGTTGAGCATCAAGCTAGGTGACGTAAATTGCGCGAGACGAGAGATGTAGTTCACTGAGCGGTTTCACACTAAACTAAGTGGTCATATAACAAACCTACAGCTAACTGAGACTTTCTTCTGTTGAAAATGATCTTTTAAATTGACGAACATCATATTTGTAATCCATGGCTCAATTCAAACGGGATAAAAAAATAATTTGCCTCTCCCCGTTCACTACCGTTCATATTTTTTCGAAAGATAGGTACCATGGACCGGACGTAGAAGGGCGTGACTTCGGCTATCTATTATATAACGTCAGCTAACGTTCGTGAACGTCCTAACAAAACTAATCTCTGTGATGCTAAATATGTCCTTTTAGCTGTGCTAATATCTAACGGTAGCAAAAAACTAAATAGTAAGAAATTATAAAAATATAACTTTTCATCCATCCACACAACGTTCACTACATATTCAAACGAGGTCACGGCCCTTTAGGAGACAGGAAGTGTGGAACGTTTTATACATAGACATAGATATAAACTGGACGAACAGATCCCGTGTCTCTGGACGGAGACCAGTGGAGGATATTAGAAGCTCTTTCCCGGTGATGGCTGAGCGTTACTGAGCAGCCTCCAACTGAGCTTGAAGACGTAGATGTGACGTGAGCAACCTGTCTGAAAGTTGGAAGTCTTCTGGTAGCTGTGCCAAGAGAAATCTCAATCATTCCCAATCTAGCAGAGACGGAGAGCGTAGGTATATGTAAGGAGATAACATAGACACAGGCTAATTATTGATCACTAAAATTATAGTTAACATTAGTAATTAAACTTAAACAGCTAATGTAAGTCGAACCTGCCTGAGAGCTTCTCCTGTACTATACGGTAATTCCTCTACTATGAGACAGTAAGTCTCGTGGTTATGACACAATCGTTAGCCTATTTTTATAAAAACGTCTGCTACGGAGCCATAACGTGAGGTACAAGGTAATGGAGCCTTTATACATTGTCGTGTTTCTTTAGAAATAAACAATGGACAAATAGAGTCTTTAAACGCTTCAGATGTAAAGTTATTCGCTGTCAAAGAGATGCCAAAATGAATGGCAGTCAATGGGATGCTAACAGGAGGTGAGTGCTTGTTAGCATCAAAATGGCGCCATAGGATCTACGGGTTGTTGACAGACGCTTACCCCCTTGGTTTTATACCATTGGCGCTGCTTGAAATGCTCTATCTTCAGTATAGTATAGCATAGTATAGAGGATATTTGGAGATATGTAAGTGATGTTAGTGAAGTCATGAGAGTAAAGCTAACATGAATGAAAAGTCACCATGATAGAATCCAGTAAAAGATAATGAATACATTATGTTTGTCAAAGGAATAGTGTAACATTTTAGGATAGTTACATAAGAAGATAGTGTCAAGTATATTGGTATATTTGTAATACTCACTTTGTTTTCCATTTGAGAGGAATTGCCCTTTTACAGACCCCATCATACCAGTTTTGAGCTGCCTTTACTCTTTCCTTCAGTGGGATGGAAGGATATCTGCAATGACAGTTTCTACGCTTTCACCACTGTGGATCCCATCTGTTTAATAGTAGAGGACATACTAGAACACTGCTTTTAAATGATGAATTCATTCAAGTTTTATAAGTAAGTATTACATGAAAAATTACACATCCATGGCATCATTTTTTAGAGAGTTACAATCTGAAGTCTAGAGATATTCTGTCTGCGAGATTTCTGTCTCAGATACATCTTATGGAATCTGGTATGAGGTAACGTAAAGTAAAATGAGGTACAGATACTGTGCACTGTGTATACAACATATTCAGACTGCCTGCAGCCAAAATTCAGGGAGGTTCTAGCACACTCTGCAGTGTAAAAACCTTGCTGCTTTGCGGGCAGGTGCGCCCTGCCTAACACAGGAAGGTAAACTGCGCAGAACGTAAACATCAGCTCTGTCATCAGTGTGCGACTGGATTCTTACATGTCCGTCCCATTCCGAGTAATTCCAGTGTTTAAAAACTCTTTGGCAATCTTCCTCCACACAGCGTCCCGGTTTACAAAGTGGTAAATAGTTTTACAAACTTGAGAGAGGCGACTGAGAGATGTGTAGTCCAAATAAGACAAGATGTGATAGAGAACGTCTTCTGGCAGCTGGGACAGCAGCATGCTGACAGCACTATGTCCGCCACACACACGACACGGTGCTGCTCAGTAAAACCAGCTGCTGAACACAGCGAACTAACTGTCTCATCGTTAGAAAGCAGCAGGACAGAGGAAACCTCTTCTAATACATCCGTGGAGGAAACAGGATGCCATTGCAGCAGTGAACTGACAGCTGATGACGACTATCCTACGTAACTGGACGTGATGACGTCAGGTGCTGGGTTCTCTCAGTAGTGCGTCTCTCTTCTGTGCGTCTCATGCGTATTATACATCCAATACGTCACGGACTTTTGCCTGTCAAAATCATGGATGCATGGTCGTAATACCCTTGAAAAATCATCATCATCATCATCATCTTCTTCTTCTTCTTCTTCTTCTTCTTCTTCTTCTTCTTCTTCTTCTTCAGTTGTATTGGCGGGCTACAAACCAACGTTCACGGTGCAAGGCGCCACCTACTGTACCGGAGTGTGTAACATCATGACTTAAAGTGCTCATATGCTCATTTTCAGGTTCATAATTGTATTTAGAGGTTGTATCAGAATAGGTTTACATTGTTTAATTTTCAAAAAACACCATATTTTTGTTGTACTGCCCTGACAGTACCTAGGTAAGGACTACTAGCCAGTCAGAAGCAGAGTATGAGGGCGTGCCATGCTAGCAGCTAGGTGAGCATTATAACGTGTGTTCCAAAGTGACCACGTTTGTCTCTGAAGTAAAGGCTGGACTACAATAGAGCTGTTTGGAGCAGTTTGTGAACAGTGTTTTCTGTTGGAGATGGTAAGTCCCTTTGGGGTGGACTTTGGGCTTTTTCACTTTGTAAACCTGTAACATACACAAAAAAGATATATAACACAATAAAGGAAAGGGGAAAAGCCAAAAAGCATAATATGAGCACTTTAATCCTTGTGTTGTCTTCCCGTCGACCATGAAACTCTTTGTTTTTCTAGGTCAAAACTTTAAATAAAATCTTTTATTTTTTTCAACATTTTGTTGTTCTTTTTCGACACTTGTCGCTGTCCCGCTACAACCTATCAGCACATGTTCAACAGTTTCCTTGCAGTTACAAGTCTCACATTTAAACTGACGCTGTCTTTTTCATCATGTATAATATATAAAGTAGCATGGTCCTAATCTTGACCTAAAAAAACAGCATCTTCTTTCATACATGTAGGCTACCTCTATTACTTCTCACTCGGACAGGCTTTTGAATTGTATGACAATCTCTACTAGGGCGGGGTATCGCCACTGATTTCCCAAATCGATTCAATTCCGATTCACAAGGTCCTGATTTGATTACATTTCCAGTTCGCTTTGATATCAATTAGGTTTAAAATAATACAATTTTGCTGGGATACAAAAGTGATACTCAGAGAACGTATGCTGTAAATTGTACAAGCAAAAGCAACCCTCCAATTTTTTTTTTATAATGCACAAGGTTAATGTTTACATCACCACATTTATGGTGAAATTACATAAAAATAAGAAATTGATTTCAGATAACTCAAACAAAGATTGATTTTAATTGGAGAATCAATCATTTTAACCCAGCCCTAATCTCTACCCTCATTACCCTCGTTATTCAAGATAACCTGCCGATTAAGATGTCCTTATTTCATGATGAATTAGTTATTTTGCATCTGACCTTCCAAACCAATTTCTAAAATGTCCTTATCATTTCTATTTAATGCACTTTTAGACTTTTTATCGGCAACCTCATTTCCCCCTATTCAAACGTGCTGGTATCCAACAGAAATGAACATCTATTCATAGTTGCTGTAGATTCAATGATATCATATTACTCTCAAACTGTTTGAGCTGACTTTATATTTTGAATTGCAGCTGCAGAATTTAAACATATCACTACTTTAAAGCTATAGTGCATAGTTTCTGCCGCCCCCATGAGGAATTCTAAGTAATGACAACAACACTGTCGGCGCGTTCACATGATACAAGCCTTCTCTGATCATGATAAACACTGCTCTTACCCCATCCTCAGAAGCATCCGCCCCAACGGCAAATTGCCATTTGGGATCTGGGAGGATCAGGATGGAAGCTAAGGGAAAGCGACGCTTGAGAATCTGGAAAGCCTCCACAGGTTGGGGAGACGGTGACCATTGAAAAGAGGAGCCATAACAGATACAGGATTGTAAAAGGGCAGCAGCACAACTATAGTTAGAAATTAAAAAGCTGATTCTTGCAGTTAATTTGGTATAGGCTGTAGTAAATGGCGCAGTCATGGGGTCTGTGTGGGGCAAATGAGCAGCTCAAGACCTCTTTTAAATCCAGATATCAGGGTGCACCCCAGATAGGTCTGGGAACTCAGGAAATGAGGTATCAAATGACACAGGAGACAGGGCAGAATTCAGACAGACAGAAATTACTCAAAACCCAGAATAATCCCAGTGGACTAGTCTTTATGAGGGTTGTGTTTAACGAGCCATGTGTCACCAAGAATGACAGTATACTGTCTGGAGCTTATCAGGTGAAAACTTAAATGTTCAAGGTGGTTACCTGACATTTCTAGTTCTCTAGGGGGCGGGGTGATGGGTCACCCTACTGAGGGAATCATTGTCCACCGCGCTGGCTTCCTTGTAGGTGCAACATACCTAACCCCAAGTGCTCGGCCAACACTGTCCATGAAATCCTCGTCCTTACCAGAGTCATAAACATCTTGAACATCTCTCTGAGGCGGTGCAAGAGTTCTTTGGTTGTCAACTTGGTTCAGGTCAGCGGCATGGGTTTCTTCACGCCTGGAGGTATGTATTGATGAGGTTCAGGAGGACAAACTGGAGTGTCCAAAAAGAAAACTGGGTGATGGTTGCCCTCTGCCGCTCGAGCAAATATCGCTTTCTTGGGCTTTGAGCACTTCCTGAACCGGGAGCTGAGTCTATTCTGGCCAGATCCAACAGTTACCGTTCTGCACACAGAGACATTTACTTTTTGTTGTAAACTAAAATCGTTTACTTGGTAAGAAGTCGGTAAGAGCTTGGCAACAGCTAATCAACCTAAGCAGGCAAAGGGCAGGTAGGCTGGACCCAGGAACAGGCTGTGGTCAGGAACAGGCAGGCAAGAAACAGGAACAAAGACTGGAATGCTAAGACTTGGTTGTACATTAGATGATTTGGCAAAAGACTGGGGAAAGATGGCTGGTAAACTATGCAATGAGGGAATGGGGAACATGTATGCTGGTGAATGAGGGGATCAGTGGACTGGAAATGGTGGGAACACACTGAGGGCAGCTACAGGGCAGGTGGGGAATAGCATGTATCTGAACAGGAGATGTTAATGACGGGAGTACCAGTAAAACAATAAAAAATGACTAAACAGAGGTAGGTATTGTGACATAGATAGCATTGATTTTTATAATTATCAGAAACAACCATGACTTCACTTTTTTACTTTTTAGTAGAAAAGAGATGGCTTCCAGGAGAGTTTTAACCTACATACAAATAATTAAATGAGTACAGTGAGCGCTCAGCCGGACAATAATTGAAACTCATCATTTCAAGTTCTAACATGGGCCTGCAGAAGTCCTAAAGGGTTAGTTCACCCAAATTATAAGATTGTTTTGTTATTATTGAGTGTGCGAAACAAAAATATCTTAACTCAAGATCCAATTATTAGCTTTTTACAGGGCTTTTAACTGCACTCACGGTCTTCCTCTTGTTCTGTAACAATAGCCCCTTTCACACAACCTGTTCAAGACGGGACTGTTGAATTGGGGGACAGAATTGTTGCACCTTTAAACCGGCAGTGGAGGTAGTCACAGAACTGTAACAGCGCCCAACCGACGTCTTAAGCTGCTTACACACCAACCAGACGGCCAACCGGCGGCAGAAAAGGCAGTTGGACAAGTTGGTCAAAAAAATGCCTCAGAACACACCGAAGAGATGAGACGTAATACGTCTCCATAACAGCAGGCGGCGCTAATCTGTATTGTCGCCCGGCAGCTGATTGGACGAACCCGTCACGTGGGTCTGGTTTCTCCGGAAATTCAAAGCCAGACTGTCATGGCGGCTTGTTCAGAATACGATCTCATATTGTACTAAAATAGTTCACGAAACGTGTTTCTGAAAACATTTTAAGAGAGAAATAGGCCGTGCAGTTGCTGAATCTGTCTTCATTTCAGATCAACAAAGGTCAGTTTAAAAGATTTTCATCAGATTTTGAGAGACTCTAGTCACGCTCATTCCGCTCGCCGTTTCCGGGTTAGTACTCTACCAATCAGATGGGTCATTTGAGTCCGACTGCCGGCAGTGCCCGCCCCTCCGATTATACATGTCAAATTGGCCAAAATGAAGGCCGACGGCCTCTCAGACTCAAGTCACTGACCTCGCCAGACTGTCCAATGACCGATTAATGATCGGTCATTGGACAGTGCGTGTCGGTCATTCGCCAGACTGTCCAATGACCGACACGCACCAGCTGTGGCGCTGCAGTCTCTGTCCTCTCTCTCTTGTCCTACTTTAATTTTGCTACTAGCCTATAATGCATAAAGTTGGCTGTTTGTGGGTCGGGTCGGGTATGCTTGGTTTGATTCACGGTGTGGATCGGCTCACACACACTAGACACGGATGCTGTTGTGTTACATGTCACGCCTCTTCTACTCCCAGAATGCCGGCATGCTATGTGAAATCACACACTGGGGTGGCATTAATTCGCCTTTGCTTGGATCTGTGTGAATAAACAAAGCCGGCATATAATCGCTGCCCTTCATTACGGCACTATTGCGAAATCTCTGTGACAAAGGGGCTTATAATTAGTCATGTTCGTTTATTTCACTAAATTCCAGTATGATGTTTTTCAGTGTATGATGAACCAGTGAATCATTTCAGCGGACAATGCATGGACACTAGATTTTGTTTGATCAATATGTCTTTTCTGGCACAGCTTTCCCTCCACACCTCATATTGTGATTTATACTGACATTGTGCAATAGAATGAAAGTGGAATCCAGCCCAGCCCAGCCCCGAGGGCTGTTTAGCCACTAAAACTGCCAAGGTTGTGTCACGGTCAAATGACTACCAAAAGTTGATTGACCTTATGACATTTTGTGAGGCGCTTAACCGTTTAGCATCAGTAGCATCAATTTGTGCTCATTCACATCATGAGGGTCCTCAAGCCTTCAGTTACGAGTGGCATCCCTGCAGCTCTTTGATCAGCTGAGCACAACCGCACATAATTGAAATATGCAGATCGTTTTTCTTTCTTTCTTTCTTCCTTTTTTTTTTTTTTTTTTTTAAAGACATGTCCCCTTGTTGAAAGCTGTGCTTTCTAAAAGGCCATGTCCCAAACACTGGGCCGTCGAAGAAAATCATTTATGGTTGGCTTTCCAGCTGAACTGTCATGGCTAAAAGGAAATGAAGAGGTTGGGAGGAGGGTTATGGGAGTGGAGGGGACGTTTGGGGGTTGCGGTGGGGGTGTTTTAAGGGGGCTATGGAAGGGAGGGGAGGGTCTTCCCTTTTGATCTTTTTAGGGCAGCAAAGAGGGAGGGGGCTCTGCCTGAGCTGGCAAACACATTTAGCTGGTAATTGTTCAGATCAGACTGACAATCAGTCTTGGAAATGCATGGACAAACAAAAGTTTACAGCTCCAATTGGAAAAGTCAACAGGTCTCGCATAAGGCCCGTACACAAACAATGAAACTGTCGAGTTAGAGCTTCACTTTGATCAGTTGTTTGCGTTTCAATTATCCAGCCTGGTTGGACTGGTGGCTTTTGTTAGCTCTGATGAATGGGGGCTTGGGTTTAATGGGCTGGCTGTCATTTTTGATAGAGAATCCATCCACCTTACTGCTTCTGTACTCTGCCGTGCTAACAAGCAGCTCAGTACAGTACAGTATGAAATCACTGCTCACTAATCAGATACATTGTGTTTTGACACATTTCCAAAGTAAAGCAGCGTTAAATTGCTTTCTTATAACAGTTACAGAAATTCAAATCGGATATTAAATCATTTGTACATTGAATTTATTCTTTCCATTTTCCAATTTTACTGTAGTGTTGTGTAAATTTGTTTTGGCACTGCTAGTCATATAATGTAGTTCCACACAATTAAATATGGGTCATGGGACTTAAACACAGAAGAACCATATCGGACTAGCATTTATGAGCAACATGATTCCTACAACTGTCAAAACACTGTTCAAAACACTAGAGCTTGGTATGCAACGTCAATATTAAGTGAGTACTGGCTGTAATGGGTCAGACGTATTCACAGGTGTAGCCAGGATTTTAGAAATACTGGGGTCAGGACAAGAGTCCAAATTCTCCCAGCTGAATCGCAGCCAACAAAGGAAAAATCTGTGGCCAGTGGGGAACTGTCAGAGCCCTCTAGGTCCTCAAAGAAGGCCTAAGATATTCTAAAAAACAATCTTTAAAAAGTCATCAGTTGTAATTTTATTTTATTAAGTCATCATTTGACAATCATTGTTTGAACAAACATTTTTGAGGAAATAAACCCTACACAACTACCTATTCAGTTTATGTTGGAATGTAAATGTGTGTGTAAATGAATTGTCGTCTTATCAGAATTTTGCTGCCTCAGGAGTTGCTGGAAAGAAGCTATGCTTGCTTTAAGCTCTGTGATTGGTGGTCCAGCCATAAAATGACAGAGGGCCGAACAATAGTTTTCAACGAGAGGCTAATTTCAAATGACAGTCAAACTGACCAATCATATCTTTACCCTGGATGGCTTTGTTATGCTAACTTTATAACGAGTTACGCCTGCTGTGGGGAACACGAATCACAAAATAGCACCTCCTCTACACCCATGAGCACCGCCAATAAACTAGCTAGCTAGCTTGTGGTTTCACGTTAGTGGTTAGGACCATAGCTATTGAGGAGGACATTATTGCAAATTTATTATCCATGCTGTGAGGCCGTTTTCAAGATGAACTTTTAATGAAAAGTTGATCGGCAAATAAAAAGACCTACACCAGAGCTTAATGTGCGTCTTCATTTGGATTTTTTTTTAGAATTTAAAGCAATAGTGCGTAGTTTCTTTCGCCCCCATGAGGAATTCTACAAAACTGTTGGCACGTCCACATGATACAAGCCTTCTGTGATCCTGTCGCTGCTATGTTAAGATTACACGACCACTTTGATGCATGAGTAAACCTTTCAACACACCAGAGTATATAAAGATTTCATTTTTTTGTTGCAATCAAGGAATGTATTTGTAAATTAAGCATTACCAACAATGCATACACACATACGCCTTGTTTAAAATGTATAAGAAAATTAGTTGTACCGTAAAATGAGAATTCAATACAATTCTCTATTCTAATACAATTCTGTATTCCGTCAATACAAGAATTCTAAGTGGATCCCAGGCATAAAAAACAATCAAACAATGAAACTGTAACAATAGGACTGTTGTTCCTAGTTTATGTGACAAAACACATAACAACAGATAGAACGATAAGAAAAAACGAACATTAAATCAATAATAGGGAGAGAAAGGTGAGCAATGGAACAAACTAATATATTGACATTTGGTGCACGTCATTTTGGTCAGTTTCAAAATGACGTGCACCAAATGTCATTCAAGTGACTCAGATTTGTTATCTGTAAATGTCCCATTCACTTCTGAAGCAGTCGATAGACTTTAATGGACTTGTTTACTTAAAGAAAAAATTATATCTTCATACTTCAGTATATTCCTGGCAAAGGTCCTTAAGAAGTTCAGATTACTCTTGTTAGGCTATATGACTCTCCCACTGTCTACAGCTTAAGTCAGCCCAGAGCGGTTTGCTCCTTGGGAAAAATCCTCAACTCATTGAATGTTTCCGAGCACATACAAGTGGCTGGAGGTTGTAAGTGCTTTTTGATGGGGGCTGCTTCTGTGTTGGCTTGTGGCATTCAGGGTGCTTAGGGAGGCAGGGTTGTGTTCTCTGGTCACCCCTGCTATTCTACGGCCTCCATGGGGGTGTGGGGTGGTGGGGTCGAGGCAGGGGTTAAATTGCTCCCTAAGCAAATGAAGAAGGTAGCTCTGTTTGTTTATCCGGGGTTAAGAATGATGGTTGCGACTCAATAAAATGGATGAAAGCGATGTTACCCCCGTTTTTCGGCACTGGAATTGCTCCACATTTGCATGGCAGCATTGGCGACACAGAAGGTGTGATTTTTCCCACAAGCCAGTTCCCTAAGGTTCGCTGAGGTTCACTCTGACTTTACAGACACTGGAGGCAGTGGTGGGGGCTGTAATGGAGAGGGCAGACTAGGGCCCTAATTGAATCAATTTACACAATGTCTACTGGTCTTTCAGAGGCTCCATAGAAGCAACATTATAAACTATCAAAATTGTATATTATCAGTATTTTTCAATTGCTATCAGGTTACATCATTGAGTTATCCCAAAGCACTGGCTTTAATTGATTGATTTGGTGTCTGTGAGCTTCTGTGGGAAGTCCTAAGGGACATATCCCTCCCTTAATCCAATGTGGAAGGAGTTAAGCAGATTAATGTCAAGTATTGTCTAATCCATTTAATTCAGTGTGCTTTGGGTTCAACAGCTTTTCATAGGTCAGGATTAAGTAGTGAAGGAACTCGTCCAGAAGTGCAGGGTCACAATAGGGTTTTCATCATGACAAAGATATTTTTTGAAAATGGGATGAAATTGGATTTCCATGACAACAAATGAGCTGTTAAGATGAGCATGCAGCATGCAGCATGCAGCATACAGCAATGTTTATTTAGTCTTGAATATCTCAGACAAATGGTCAGACAAAAAAAAAGACATTTAAAGATGTCATCTTGGCTTGGGGTAATTGTGATGGCCTTTTCTCTTTTTTACCATTTTCTGACATTTCCATCTGACATTTTTATAGACCAAATAATTAGTCAATGAATCGATTAATGATCAACTGATTAATTTATAATGAAAATAATCGTCATTTGCAGCCCCAATCAATTGTACATACTAACATCAAAAACATTCTATGAGTCAATCAGTGCATTTACATGCAGTTTAAAAAACCGATTATATTCGGGTCAAGGCAATACCCTGATTTCTCAAATGCCATGTAAACACCTTACCCCAGTTAAAATCGGAGTTCTCCTAGCTAACTCCACCCGACACTGGTTAACGTTACTGATATAATGAGCCGAACAAGATGTCAGTCAACTGGCGACAACACTGTGCGTTTCCACGCTGTGACAAGAGTGTGTAAATTAAAATGTTGTTACATTTTTTGTAATTGAGAGTCCAATCGGTGTAATTTTGACATAGATCAACCGGAAGAAAAAGCCAGTTGTGCGTTGACAGAGCGCCACCTACTGTACCGAAGGTAGAGTTACTCCTGTCGTTCTTCCCATTCTTCCCCACTCAAGTATACGGGGATAACTGGCATAACCCGGTTAACCCTTGTGTTGTCCTATTTTTTTTTTTCTATTGCTTTTTAAAACGTTTTTGGTGCTTTTTTAAAATGTTTTTGGTATTTTTTTTTTTTTACATGTTTTTGGCGTTTTTTTTTAAATGTTTTTGGTGCTTTTTCAACATTTTTGGCCCACATTGAGTCTAAAGACATACCAGGATGTTTTTGATGCTTTGGTTTAGTTGAAAGAAACCCAAATTTCGGCTATAGAAACTTAAAAAAAAAAACATGTCAAATTTGACCCAAGGACAACAGAAGGGTCAATAAGTTAACCGGGGTAGAACCCACACCCTGGTTACATCTTTGTATGTAAATGCACATGTATGACTCACAAAGGCTAACTTTGTGTTCCATCTGCCTGGATCAGCTCTGACTGTCCTGTAGGTCTCTCATTGCATCACCAGCTTTATTATCTGGTAATAGGCTGAGAACTCATCATTCAGTTTCACTTTCTTACTTATTGGCAACATTTGTTAGCCTGGAAATCCAGACCCAAATCCGAAAGATTAAGGGTCTGGCAATGAGTAATGAAAATGATGACCCAACTCGAGGGGCGGCACCAAGCATGCATTTGAAAATCTCACTGCACACAATTGGATAACACTACGACCAATCACAACAATACACGGGGTGACGTATCCAGAGCCCCATATGCTTAGCCACCAGAGGAGCTAACTGGTAGATTAAACTCTTAGCCACCAGAGGAGCTAACTGGTAGATTAAACTCTTAGCCACCAGAGGAGCTAACTGGTAGATTAAACTCTTAGCCACCAGAGGAGCTAACTGGTAGATTAAACTCTTAGCTACCAGAGGAGCTAACTGTTAGATTAAACTCTTGCAGTATCCGGTCGGCAAAACAGCAAAAACGTCCTTCTTGCAAGGGAACGATTCGAGCGCCGTCTTCTGTTCCTCTTTTAGATAAAAAGTCAAGTCTAACTCGTTCATTGTAGTGGCCAAAGCCGTTTCAAACAACATCATGTTCATCCGTAGCCATCTTGCAATGTTTACTAATGACTTGGACGTCGCAGCGCTGTCCTCATCTGTTTAGCTCGCCTCTTGCCCGCCTATATCAGATACACCGATGTGATTGGTGCAGCTCGGCTACAAGGGCATAGTTAATGAGCACCATTACTGAATGACAGAGTGACTCGCTGAGCAAATTCAAATTGTGCTCTTGCGAGAACTCTGGATTTCCAGGGTAAACATTTATATGTCCAAGGATATAAAACCCTTTTGACAGTACTGATGATTCCATAGCTTTTTCTTGTGCCACCCTCAGACCCTCGGGCTGCTGGGAGATGTGTTCACACTGGGGAACATAAGTGGGAAGAGTTGAAGTGGTGTCACATTCACAAACCCTTGGGCTCATCTCATCAACATTCAACATCTTAATGAATGTACGAAGTCAAGATTTACTGTAAAGGAAAATAGGAGTTCCCAGTAAGTTTTTAAAACCAGTGCTGCTCTGTTGCATGCACACACTTTAACTCACACACTCTCCGATGAAGTGTCATCGATTGGCTGGATAACAATCACAAACACTCCAACAGCTAAATTATTAAGGAATTGGATTCATTTTGGATTATTCTGCAGATCACAAATTGAAAAGGAGCCCAGAAAAGTGTCCTTTGTTTTCTTTCAATCAAATTGCCCTGGGCTCTGTCTTCCTCATGCTCTTACTTACCTCTCTGATCTCCTCTCTTCTTTCCGTTCTTCTTTATTTGTCTCTTCTCTTTTGCCCTTTTTCAACCCTGGAGAACCATTTCATTTTGGACCCTGAATGAACATCCTGTCTTACACCTATCTCTACAACCCATTCTCACTCCGAACTTGTAAATTACGGACGTTTGGACAGTGGCTGTCAGTGTCTGAAGCGACGAAAAAAACGCCCTTCAGCGTGTTTGTATAACGTACTGGGGAGAGCAGCATCTACACAGGGTTTATATGTAAGGCCGAAATTCCGCATAGGGAGGTTGGCTGGGGTGGTGGATGGGTCAAAAACAGGACTTTCACCCAGGAGACCGGAGTTCATGTCCTGCGTGTTTCCTAAAGTTGCTTTCTTCTTTAACCGTCCCGTTCTTCCCGTGTGTCACGGAAACGTAAGCCCACCCACGACCTTTTCCTAAACTAAACCGTCCTGTTCCCGCATGTCACAGACCTTTTCCTGAACATAACTGCTTGTGTTCGGGAAAAGCCTAAAAAAAACACCAACAACATCACAGTTGTGCTTTTAAGAGCGCTCTGTGCTCCTATTGGTTGAAGTCACGGACCGTACACCTCAGGTCAGCCAGTAGAAAATCGACACATTTCCCTTATTAGCGTTTAGCTCAGCGCAAATATGGTTATGTCCTATGTAGTCTATATCCGCGACGTTCCACTTCCAGGATTGCTACGTTGCTGCCGGAAAATCCGCCGGATTTCACTCTTTTCGGCTGGATGTCCGTTACCTTCCTCTTTCTTTATGTTGGTGTTCTAAAATGCGGTGGATTTGTGAGGACTATGGTTAACTGCTCCTCAGATCTCTGCAGGGTAAATCCAGACAGCTAGCTAGACTATCTGTCCAATCTGAGTTTTCTGTTGCATGACTAAAACAACTTTTGAATGTACAGATGTTCCACCAAAACAAGTTCCTTCCCGAGGCTATTTTGAAGCAGCACCGTGGCTCTGCCTGGTGCATAGCACCGCCCAAGACAATTGTGATTGGTTTAAAGAAATGCCAATAAACCAGAGCACGTTTTCCTCCCATCTCAGAATGCTGTGTGGACTAGCCAGACCTTCCTCCGCAGCGCGGTGGAGGAAGGTCTGGCAATGCGAGATAGTCACGTCCAGTTTCAAAAAAATCAAGGTGGCGACGGCCATATTCCCAAACTCTAGGCTTCAAAACGGACGTCCACACACTGCTGCTACGTCCACTGTTTCTTACAGTCGAGTTAGACGTGAACAAGTTCACTACAGTGCAAAATTATTTTCAAATTCACCTAAAATTGACCTAAACTACGCTGCTAGTTTTATTTGTATTTTTTTTTAAATAATTTGTAACATTGAACATGATTATGTAATTGATAGCATAAGTTGCCAGTCCCTGGCTTCCTCGGAACTCCATGACAGTGTGAGAGAGGTCTGCAACAAATGTCCTCTTGAAGAAAATGTATGGCCAACTTTCAATCAGCAGTGCTGGAATTATTTGCTCTCCTGCTGGCAAACAAACAGACACACACACACACACACACACACACACACACACACACACACACACACACACACACACACACACACACACACACACACACACACACAAGGATTCAACATTGGTTTTCTTGGACTGCTGTGGAGTTCACGTTAAAGTATAATAACCTAATTTGATTGATCACAAAACGCGTCATATCAGAAGTAGATGACACTAACTGGACCAATACAAGGTAAAATATCAAACACGTTCGCTGGCAAATCCATGTAGTGATCCATCTCTCTTTCACACAAACATACCTTGTCCAATCAGATTAAACGCCGGGGTGTTAAAAGGCGGGAGATGAAAGAATAACAGTGGAGATACTGAGAGTTACAGAACCTGATGGAAGCTAAAGCCTAAAAACAAACACAGCAGTATCATCCCCACAACAGCAAAGTGCTCTGACACTGACATGCTGCTATCTGCTAAAAAAAAGAAAGGGAGGGAGGGGGGTGACCTTGTTATCCCTGTTGGGATCAGACTAAGAATACCTACCCTGTTAGCTTTCCCTGGTCAGGTTTCATATGGGGAGAAACCAAAGGCCGCAGCGTTTTCTTTCTGTTCAGTTAAGAGGTGCTGGTGTAGGAAGGTTAACACCAACACTAGATAAGAAGCACACATTTCTTTTTCTTTTCTTTTCTTTTTTTTTAACAAATGTGCCAAAAATAATATCAAACTCAAAAAGATCCCATCAATAATGTTCTCAGTAAAAGTAAATAAACAGATGAGGTATACAATGGGTTGAGAAACCCTGCAATTAAAATCTGTATGCTATGAAAAATGAGGAAATGGTACTGAAGACAAGTTACGTGACCAGAGTCGTGTAAACGTATTTCAGCTAGACTGGGTAAACCCAGCCCGATCTGCGGGCAATTAGATTTCGCCCTGCAGCTCAGGCTGGAAACCTGTACATTTATCTATCTTGCTTCCATTACAAATTTGGAACCAATCACAAACTGGCTTATCGACCTGGCGCGCTATTGGTGGGTTTAACACGATGACGATAGAGAAGTGACCAAGCAGCTTTTTGTTTACGTCCCCCGGATCATTGGTCTGATTGGTTGAAGGACTATCCGATTGCGTACAGAGTCATTTGAACTATGCCTGTTGATCACGCCTCTTGTGCAGGTCAAATTTGACCCATTATCAAAGTTTCGATTTCAGACATTTGGGTTTCCATCAACCAAATTGCCCAAATATAACATGGATGGTTCCACTCAATGCTCTTCACAAGTAAAATTAATGATCAGAATTTCAATTTTATAGCATTTGAATTTTTTTTTAAATGGTTTCAAAACTGCATCCTGACTAAACTTTCACTAATACCAGTCTGTGATCACCCACTTGTTATCCTCTGATCTTAACTATTAGTCAAAATAATGAAGAATTTCTGCTTTTTTAACTGATTAAATTAGACATCATTTCATATACAGTAAATTAGTTGTAAAAAAGTTTATTGACCATGAATTCCAAGAATAAATAGTAATGGTAGTGGGGTAAATAAAGAGACGAAAACGTTAAATTTTGGTCATTTTCAATTTTGATAACAAGTTGATAGATACCCTTACACTAAGGTAGTGTAAGACGTACAACCTGGTCTGTAATGAACAGGGCCACATGGAATCTGCGGATGGCGCATGGAAAATTCCACTAAATTCCAAGGGTCACCGCTGCAAACTTAAAAAAAAATAATAATTTAAAAAATATGCAGATTCCGTTTGGGTCTGTTAATGAAATAGGCTCAGAGCTTGGTGCTAGAATAGACTGTAGGCCTGTGTTACAGGGGTGCAGAGCAGCCTCGGTAATAAATGTTCAGTTTATGAGACACCAAATAAAATGATTTTTTATGATTTGGAGGACTCCGACTCTGCACACTGATCCAGCATTACAGGAGTGGTAACCGGTTAAATGTCATAAATGTAATAAATAAACTTCAATACAGTGAGCACTACGTCTTGAATTCCGTTCTCTCCTCCATTGTATTGACAGATATCTTAAAACCTGAACAAATAAAAGTGAACTATCTACATGGAGAGATACTACTGGAGGAAGAGAGAAAAGCAAACGTTGGGGTCTTGTGTCACTTTGGGACGTTTGGCTCCTGGTTCCTCATTGGTCCACTTGTTGTTGGTTTGTCCAAGTTGGGTTTGTATTTTTTATAATGGCTATTTCAGTGTCAGGTATAGTACTTGCTTGAGCCCCCCCAAAAAAGGGTCTAAAACCATGGCACTGCCCAAGATGATTGTGATTGGTTTAAAGAAATGCCAATGAACCAGAGCACATTTTTCTCCCATCCCAGAATGCTGTGTGGACTAGCCAGGTCTGGCAATGCGAGACTATGCTAAAGGACACTTTGACATGAGGGCGGAGGAGCTAGGGATCCAACCGCCAATCTTGTTGATGGACAGTTGAAGGTTGAAGATCTGAGCCCCAGCCAGAAGAAGAAGACAGTGATGGATAGCTGACCCCATACAGCTAACTAACAAACAAGCTGACATTATGCAAACACTAATTGAATTATCAGTGGTGTAGATTTGGCAAAATGACAACCAGAGCGCTGTCAGAATTGAAGGGGTTGCCTGCATACTGCCAGATTTAGCAGCTGAGGCTAACATACTTAGGATTACTAATAGCTCACCTGCTACTGGCTTGTACATGAATCTCATGGCATAACTTTTAGGAGGCAAAAATGGTTATGTTTATGTGTGGATGGATGTTGTTCGTCAAGAAAAAGTCAAGACATAGTCAAGAAATGGTGTTGTAATTGGACAGTACATATTTATATTGTGTACTTAACAATAACAACACCACCACCATTTCTGACTTCCCCTCTTTTAGATTTTCCAAACCGTTTTAGCCTCTGTTTCAGGGAATGCCCATTGAAACTTTTTTATCATTAAAACAGGATATCCTGAAAAAGACGCATCTAGAAAACATCTAGAGCGGCAAGTGCACCAAGGAGCCCACACACACACACACACACACACACACAAACTATGTTTTGCGAACAAGACATAGCATTAACCCTTGTATTGTCCTCGGATCAAATTTTAACTGTTTTTAAAGTTTTTTCTATGTGAAATATGGGTTTCTTTCAACCAAATGGCCCAAAAATAACATGGATGCACGTTGTATGGTATGGAACCCATACAACATTCTTCGCAGGTAAAATTAATGATTACTTCCATTGATTTTTGGGTGTTTAAAATGTTTAAATGGTTTCAGTATCCCAACCATTATATCCAACAGTATCCCGATTAAACTTTGACATATACCAGTCTGTGAGCCACTCAACATCCTCTGATCTTAACGATTAGTCGTAATAATTCATAAGGTATGCCTTTTTTAAAGAAAAAAATGAGGTATAATTTCATATAAATTAGTTTTATTGACCATGAATTAAAAAAAAAAAAAAAAAAAAAAAGGTTTAAAAAAGCGCCAAAAGCATTGAAAAAAGCGCCAAAAAAAGTTCATTTTCAATTTTGACCTGAAATGGCCAACAAGTTCATGTCAACATGTCGACGGGAAGACATGTTGTATTGAATCCAATTGACTCATTTCGATGAGATTGTCCATGGTTAGATGGTGCTGGTGCAAACATTGTATAATCTTTGATATCCCTTAGAAATATGTTCAAATGTTAACATTATTTAATGCTGTGTTTTGCACACAACTTACGTAATAACCTGAGATAAAAAAAATAAATGGTTTGTTTTGTATTCCCTCTACAGGTGCTATCAGACACTGAGCTTAAAGGACAATTCCGCCGCAAAATGAACCTAGGGGTTAATAACAGATGTGTACCCACTCTGTCGTTCTCTGGGACAAGCTAGCGCGGACCGCTGATTAGCTTACAACGCTAGTATTCGGGGCACAGGGAAAGTCAAAACAAATCACTATTTATACCACTAAAAAGGCTCAAAATATCACCACACTTCAACGGTAGCATAATGAACATCCCTAAATGTTAACCGAAGCATTGAGAACTTTGTAAGTGTACATACAGTTTATTAAAAAGATAGATTATAAAGACAGTAGCTCCCAAGACGGCGGCCGCCTGTATACCAGAACGCAACTGTCTTTCTAATCTATCTTTTTAATAAACTGTCTGTACACTTACAAAGTTCTCAATGCGTCAGTTAACATTTAGGGACCCTCATTATGCTACCGTTGAAGTGTGGTGATATTCTGAGCCTTTTTAGTGGTATAAATAGTGATTTATTTTTACTACTTACTCCCTGTGCCCCGAATACCAGCGTTGGAAGCTAATCAGCGGTCCACGCTAGCTTGTTTCAAGCTACAAACACACATGATGTTAGCATGAAAACATGTCCCAGAGAACGATCGCGTGGGTACACATCTGTTATTAACCCCTAGGTTCGTTTTGAGCCAGAATTGTCCTTTAATGTATTTACACACAGCTCAGTGTGTGTGTATAGAGGATTAGGCTGCTCAGCAAACTGGTGTGACTCTTTTCATTGTGTCAGAAATAGGGCCCAGAGCAGAAATGTACCAAACAAGAGTTTAATATCAGTATTTTAATGTACATTTATTACACATTTTAAATAAATATTCCATCCTTAAAATTATTGTACATATCCTCAAATAAAAAATATATTTATATATGTATAAAAACAGACATTCAGGGGGCAAGAAGAACACAGGAGGGTGAGGGGTTCCTTACACACTGCATTTTTTACACATCAACATTACAGTCAGAAACGGAAACCTGTGATTATCAAATGTAGCTGCCACATTGTTCCATCACTGTGTGAGAAAGATACAGAATGATCCCAGTCAACACTGCAGTGTTACGGCCACACAGTGTGTGACAGTTTGTGTTCCTGGCAGTGCGGCCAATCAGGGCCCTTCAAGTCTCCTTGAGCAGCAGGCGAGAATCCCAAAAAAAAGACTCTACTGATCGAAAAAAAAAAAAAAAAAACATTACGCGCTGTACTAAGATGTCCCGATAAGTCAGACAATTAGTTATGTGCATCTAAAAACTTATTTTTTTCCTTTTTCTTTTTTACACAGGTCTAAGTCTAGAGTACAAAAATAGATTTCTCATATTTTTGTTTATGTACAGCTTTCTTTTGACTTTGAGGAAAAATAGAAAAACAACCTACGTATTAAGATATAGTAATGCTCAGTATAAAAATGTCTTTAGAGGTTGTTGTTTTTTTTGGAGAGCGGAGGAGTGTGCCGGCTGCTTGTAATTCTGGTCAGTCTGTCAGTTTCCCCACTTTCTCTCTGTCCCTTCTCTCTTTCCCTCCTCCTCAGCGCTCGGACGAGTAGCGTGTGCGTTTAGTCCTTTGACTGAAAGGGTAGTGGATGAAGTCGAAAGGGCGGTGGTGGCTCGAATGGACGGGCTGTTGCCCCTTCGGCAGCCTCTTCATGAAATGGACCTCGCGCTGGTGCTGGCGCGTCCGCGAGCCTTTCCGTGGCCGCCCACGCCGGGTGAACGCCATGTACCAGCTCTCGTAGCGGGCGTTCCTCAGCGCCGTGTAGTTGTTCTCCAAGACGATCTCAGTGAAGATACAGTCGCGGCCTTGTCCGTTTTTCTGCAGAAACGCACACACACAGAGAAACATAGTTAGTGGGTGTGTTCAGAGACGATTTACAGATGGGAAATATCAGAAATATCAGATGTAAAAAAGGCTTCCCTGTGCTGCCTTGCACACACACACACACACACACACACACACAGACAAAGAAACGCACTTATTGGGTATGTTCAGAGACGATTTACAGATGGGAAATATCAGAAATATCAGATGTAAAAAAGGCTTCCCTGTGCTGCCTGGCACACACACACACACACACACACACACACACACACACACACACACACACACACACACACACACACACACACACAGCCCTCCCCTCATACATGCGGCATATGCTACAGTCATTACAGATCAGAGAGAGGGGGAATGACAGTAAGCGATGACTCTTCTCCCCTCCAGCAAACATCCAGCAGCCCTTGTGGGTCAGTAGCTGCAGGACGGATCCTCCGGCCATAAAGCCTTAATCAGCCCTCACGTGTCACTTTCACTGCTGGTTTGATCTCCTGTTGCATTTGTGGTGAAATTTAACCGAGCATGCTCTGCTTGAATTGAATAACAACCAATCGATTTAAATACCCCTCCCCAGTCCTCTGCTGAGTTTAGTTACAGTAAAGCCCCGCGGGACAAATGTGCAGCTCAAGGATGAGACGGTGAATAAACAGCTGGGTGAAGTGTGGCCCTTTAGTTGTAAAGAAAACATGACACACTTTCCATCAGCGAACAAATGTACAGTAAGGTCAGCTGAAACGGCATTAACTGGACTTGGACACAGTATAGCCTACTGTAACACGCAGCGTGTTAAAAATAGTCATGATACACCCATGTGCACACATCACCCAAAAGACACACTCTCTGGTCATTCTTCCTCTCTCTCAACGGACACACGGGGCAGGCTGTGACTGGGCCGGTAGCTCGGGGCAGATGGTGTGCGAGGCAGGGTGCTGGGTGGGTGGAGGGGAGTGTGTGTGTGTGTATGTGTGTGTGTGTGTGTGTGTGTGTGTGTGTGTGTGTGTGTGTGTGTGTGTGTGGGAGGTGGGGCTGCAGAGAGGCTGGCAGCTCTGTTTATTAGCCATCACAGTGAGAGAGGGGTACTGAGATAGCCTCAGCCTGAAACACACACCTAAACACTCACATAGCAGCAAGGAATAAACCCTAACCTGGAGCACTATTAACTATTAATTATAATATAGCCTCTAAACACGCTGCTGTACTGATTTTAGAAGCATGAAATGATTATCTAGCAGGTCGTCTTCCTTAAGTCACGAGTCTAAAGGAAAACAAAAGCTTGCAGGGGATTTGAAGATATGGTCTGCAGGTTGAAATTATTGTCACATGTCCCGCGTAAAGACACAATGACTTCCTGTCTGTGGCTTTCAGCTCCAAGCTCATTGGTTCCTACTGAAGAGGTTCATCTTTCAAAACGCTGCGCAAGTATATAGTTTTGAAAGAGCTCAGTAATTTCCTACAAACAGCTGTTCACTGTAGTTTTTTTTAATCAAATAAACAGGAGGAAATGGTGCATGTGTTGAGGACTATTTTCAGCCGTGGACTGATACACATTTGGTAAGAGGAATGAGCTATAAGTAAGAGGTATGATGGAATTATTGTTAGTTTTGGTCTTGTAATGAGATGTTTTGAGATTAGATGAACAGTATTACCAATGCTATTGTTTAAACAGTATTACAAACTCATGAATGCTGATGTACCTTGGGTAATCTTTGGAACTTTTTTTGGTGAGGAATAATGTATTCATCTGCTGTGCAGTGATATCTAACTGTACACAGTGGGAAAGTAACCCAGCTGGTTCAAAAATGATGCTAATATGCTCTATTTACTGTACATGTGACCTGTCTTCAACACAAACCTCCTAGACCTAGCTGCAAATCATTCCACATCACTTTTAAGAGCTTCTACAACATCTTGTATTCACTTTTCACAACATGTAGTCTCAGATGTCAGCATGGAGCACCACAGCTAATGACATACCAAAAATGAATGGATGATTTGGCCTTTATAAAGCAGAAGACACACAAGACACACTCTAACTCCTCTCGCTGCCTCTGCTTCAGCTGCTTGAGGTCATCGTTTCTCCTCACCTTGCCGATGAGCTTCCCCTTTTTGTTCATGCAGATGTAGAAGCCCGTCTCGGCTCCCTTGATGCGCACTCGGCTCCCGAACGTGTCCGTTTCCACAACGAGTTTAGCTAAAGGAATCAAACAAAAAGAGTCTTGTTAGGAACTACAGCTGAGAGCAGTGTGGCTGGTAGAAGGTTAATGTGTGTTCTGAAATATGCCTAAAACATTAAAAACCTGAATTAATGACAGTCCACGCGCATGTATGGACAAAAAAAAGCATCGACAATACACACTTGATGCTTGAGTGTGTTTCCAAGCAAGCATACTCTTTCTCCCCTCTCTCTTTCTCTCTCTCTCTTTCACACACGCACACACACACACACACACACACATACCTGTGGGACCATTCCTGGGGATTTATGCAAGCTGAAATTCTTGCAAAATGATAAAAGCATGTGTCTCTTGATTCTTTGAAAGCTAAAGAGGCAACCCTGGCAGGCCCATCAAGAATTCTTTTTCAAATAGATCTGCATTGATCTCACGCGTAAAGCTTCACATTTACCTCTAGAACCCGAGACCATCTGAAAGACACAGGGCCATACGGACAGCATGACTTTAGGGAGGTTTGTGCATTTTTTTTTTTGGAGTTGCTGTGCAACAAGATCCAAAAAACTGTAGCGTATATCTTCAGTTCACGCTGCAGTCATTTCACATTGTCATGTCTATTTCTCCAGAACATTAGAAGCCAACAGGAGATGAGCTTTTTCTTCATAAATATCATCTCTAATCCACATTGTCTCATAAAAATGGTTCTATGGCGTCGAACGCATGGGTCACCGGGGTCACCCACCCACTGTATCACCGTTACACGTCTGAGTTACAGTGGTGGTCTGAATGAAGGGCAGAGTCAAAGACAGACATGGGAGACACACACACACACACACACACACACACACACACACACACACACACACACACACACAAATACTGCGTTTCACTATCTTTGTGGGGACCTGTCATTGACATAATGCATTCCCTAGCTCCTTACCCTAACCTTAACCATCCCAACTAAATGCCTAACCTTAACCCTTACCCTCACCCTAACCATAACCTAATTCTAACCCTAATCCTAAAACCAAGTCTTAATCCTCAAACAGACCTTTAAAGTTGTGGGGTCCAGCATTTTGGCCCCACAAAGCTGTCCGGACCCCACAAGTATACTGTATTCCCGTTTCTTGGACCCCACAAATAATAAACAAGAACACACACACACACACACACACACACACACACACACATACATACACGTAAAATTGCTTCAGATGACCTGAATAGCTTGCACACTCATTTGAGGCCACACGTGCACAACTACATTGGACCTCCCTGTACCCCATTATCAGTAGATGTTTTAGTGGAATTCAGTTTACTCGGAATATAACAAAAACTGCAGGCCAGAGTGGCTGCAAAGCTCGACAAGGCCCGCTTGATTCAGGCTGGACGGAGTGGGGATGAAGGTATAGGGTTTGAGGCAGGGGGGGTGGAAGGAACTATGCAGGAAATGTTTGGAAGGTAGAAGTAAGATGACTTCTAATGGCTCTTCCAGACCTGCGGGATCTCTGGAGAACCGCCTCCAGCACAGTGTACAATCCAGCGGACAGTTTCCCCTCCACCTCCACCAGTAGAGACTGAGATCATAAACCACCTCCAGCACCAGCTAACTGTTCTGGTTAAAGGGGAAGACTTTGAGAAAATGCTGACGATAAGGGGGGGTTCCACTTTTGTCTTTGATATTTTCAGTATCATGAAACAAGACCACAAATAGACAAATCTTTGAAGAACTGAATGCAAGAGGACACATTCTGCAGATATCCCGATTTGCATTAGCAATTCCTGATTCACACACTCTTTATGAAAGAAATTCAAAAGGTTACGAGTTAGCCTATTTCATATCTCAGACATGTTGCTCTTTAAATTCTTCAGGCCTTCTTCTTATAGTTAACCCTTGTATTGTCACCTGTTTATAAAGCATAAAGTAGCCTGTAAAGTCCCCCCAGGTCTGGCTTACATCTTTTTAGCCAACTTGATTCCAACTTATTACCACTCGTTTTACACTTCTCTGGAATTTATGGTCACTGCACCTCATTTACATGAAATACTATTTTGAGTAATAATTCAAAGGAACATATGTTTATGTATTATCACAGATTTTGACCCGGGCAGACCATGAAAGTAGTGATCATCAATTTTTATTTTAGTGTTGTATGTTAATTTTGGGGAAATTTGGTTGAAAGAAACCCATATTTCTGATAAAAAAAGGGGTCAAATTTCACCCAAGGACAACATGAGGGTTAAATGACATTATAATATTGGCTTTAAGCCCCGTTTAAAAATAAAAATAAAAAATAAAACATGCTGGGAATCATTTCAATCACAAAGAAAAAAAAGATATGTTATGTAGATTTATAAGGTAAAAAACCGAATCCTTAAAAACGAATAATAAGCACAGTTTTTGAATATAAAAATGGAAGTGTAAAATAGTATAAATTTGCAGGCCAGATGAGATATATGCATGAAGTTACTTTTTGTTTTGAAATGCATGGCGAAATGTAATCAAACCTGAATCTGAAATGTCCGCGCTGAACACACAATGGAGGGTTTTTTTAAAAAATCTAAATTATCCTTTGCATTGGTTTCGAAATTTCAAAAAACAAAGTGGGCCTATTACTGTACAGTAAACACTGAATGCGAATGATATCAATTATTTAAAATCTATATCAACAAAAATGAAGAAAGAAAAAGAAAAAGTGATCCACTTTAACCCTTGTGTTGTCTTCCCATCAGCAAATGTCTCATCAATGTCAAATTTGATCAAGTATAAATGATCACCCAATTCTGTGTTCGGTCTTCTCAGCCAACTTCATTCCAACTTCTTTTTGGAATTAAGAAATGATCAATTATTTTAGTTAGTTAGTTATTACAGCATGTTTCATGTATGTAACTTTAGTTGAAAGAAACCCATATTTTTGATGTAGAAACTTTGAAAACGGGGTCAAATTTGACACAGCGGGTTAACATTTCAGCGACCTCGGAGGATCGAGCACAGACGGAGTTATTGCGGGGGCTTTTTTCTTTTCTTACCGTGCACGTCTCCATCGTCGGCCATGGCGTTGATCTTCTTGTTGGGCAGGACCTGCACGTGCTTGCCGCTGGTCCGGCTGTACAGCTGGTAGATCCGGATCAACCTGCGGCTCACGCGGTCCGTCACTTCGCTCTGCTCGCTTACATGCTGCGTGAAATTAGGCGGGGACTGATTGGTTACCTGTCAGAAATTAGACGTCATCACAATCATCAATGTGTACAATTTGTCTTATTTATGAATTTCTTTCATTTTACTGACATACAACTACGCAAAAAAAAAAAAATATATATATCTGGACTGAGAGTGAAGCCAAATTGTGTGTTTTCGGGTTACTGTAGGAAATGATTGAGGGACTTAAACACAGAGGGGGAACGATATCCTAACGCAACAACAGCTTGTTGTTGTTTTCCCCCGAGTGACAAGTGTAACAAGTTCCAGGCGCGCTGCTGCCAAGGCAAATTAACAGCTTCCAAAACAGACGCACGGCGTGATTACAGGTTGTGCGCACAGGAGAATGCATGCGCGCCACAGCGCAGAGCGCACACACACAGACACACACACACACACACACACACACACACACACACACACACACACACACACACACACACACACACACACACACACACACACACACACACACACACACTTTATGAACGGGATAAATGAACTTCTACAGAACATTACTTAAAAGTCTCTATCCGCAGCGCTCCACTGTGATGGAATGACTGCTGCTGACGGGGAGAAAGAAAAAAAATGGGCTCTGGTTACTTTGAACCCCACGACTCGGGAGCATTTCCCTCCGCCTCGATGCCCCGTCTGTGCCCGCGCGTCCTGTGCCAGGGCCGGTATGTTCATTAGCAACCTGCCAGCAGGCCGCGCGCACCGCTGCCCGTCGCGCACCGTTGGGAGCCATCCGATATTGTTGTATCACATAATGTGATGATGATCCCTCACCTTTCTTCCTCTCGCTGTCATTGCGCCGGTGCATCACGCGCTTTGATTGCCATTGTGTTTCAGAGGTTTCCGAAGATTAATTTTTTAACGCTCAAAATAAAAATAAAAAAACGAAACATTGTAAAACATGTATATGGCAATAAATGAATGCAGTGACATACCTGAGCATAGTAGCAAAATGCGAATAAGTGTAGACACCTGCAAGGAAGAAGAATAACATGCATGGAGTTAGTTCAGAGCTGCGTGAGGGATGCATTTACAGTGCGTAAAGAGTGGAAGTGAGGGAGGAAAGACACTCACAGATAGCTGAGTCTGGACGGGATGGGTCGCATGTTGGATGGAGGTGAAAAGCTCTTCCAGGACCCTCTCAGAGCGGCAAAGTCCAGCTGATCTCGGTACAAATCAAACACGTCCAAAAAAAAATCACCGAAATCCACAAAAAAAGGTCAGAGGTGCTGACAGAGAGGCTCAGACATGCACATAGCGCACTTTCCTCATTAAATAAATGTCCATTATCAGGCTCCCCTTAAACAGCCGAATAGCAGTGATGACAAATGACAATTTCTCATTGAAATAAAAACCTGTTTCTGTCAGAAGGCTACAGCAAAGTCTAAGTGCACTTGCAGAAGCGGAGCTGTTCGTTGAAGTTTCGTGGATGGGAAAAAAAAAAAAAACGCAGCAGGGTTTTCTTCTTCTATTTGTCTTAATTATTTATTTTGCAAACAATTTGGTCCATGCTGTCAGACTATTTCCTCGTGCTTTGTAATCCCCGTGGTCCTCCGCGGCCTTCAGGTGTGTGTGTGTGTGTGTGTGTGTGTGTGTGTGTGTGTGTGTGTGTGTGATCCCGCTGTAGAGGAAACTCGATGCTGCTGCTGCTGCTGCTCCGCTCGGCTGTGTCAGGACTGCAGACTGGACGTTCCGTCTCTCCTCTCTCTCTGTTCCCATCCCACACTGCTCCCGTGTCAAGCCTCTCGATCGGCGCTCACACACCCCCTCGGTTAAAATGGCAGGCTGATCTCCTAAGAACAAGCCCCCTTTTTTTTTTTGTTCTTTCCTGCAGAACAAAAGCGGACAGCCCCAGCCCCAGCCCCACTCTCCCCTCCCCCCTCCCCCCTCCCCCTTGATTTAAAACATCTCTACCTGAGCAGCGGTCCACACTTTGGAAAGGGGGCAAGAAAAGAGGCGAGGAGGCGCCTGGGCTGCCTCTGCGCGCACTCCAAGTCTGTCAATGAAAAAAAAAAAAAGCACACTAAAAATACAAAATGACCGCCTCTCATCATCACCATACTACACAGTTGCATCTTCAGCAGTAACCTGATGACCCTTGCCCCCCCCACACTCCTCTCTGCTCCCCATGTCCATTAATACTCTGCTCTTCCAGTTTGGGGACGCACTGAGCTTGCTCAGCTTTGTGTATTGCCAGAGCAAAGTGTGAGACATATTAAAAGGATTACAGGCGATTAGCGTTTTTAAAACAGCCCCCCCCCCCTTCATTTGACAGAGAGAAAGGTTTAACTGAGCCGCAGAGACAAACAGGCTTTTAAGACTCATCCACGGAAAGGAAGACGTGAATATGTGGAAGGCAACGCTGCGGAAGATGACACAGTGAAACATGAATTCATTAAGACGAAGCAGACAGCAGTGTGGACAAGAGGGGCATTCACACCTCCCGGCC
The DNA here is from genome assembly GCF_008315115.2 of Sander lucioperca. Classification (NCBI taxonomy): domain Eukaryota; kingdom Metazoa; phylum Chordata; class Actinopteri; order Perciformes; family Percidae; genus Sander; species Sander lucioperca. The sequence goes on from NC_050187.1 coordinate 1,355,101, forward strand.
TGGTTAATGACATGAAATAGGCCCATTTTCTTTTTTGACATAAGAGATGCGCCACATTAATTATACGCAAACCGCGCCCTTTTAGTGTAGAATGGCCGCATTGATCGCGTTCATTATCAGTTAGACTTTATTGATTGTTTGACCATTAATTAGACTGTTCAGTATCGGCCACAACAAGGGCACAGAAACTCAGCACGGCGTGATTAATAAACATCATTTAAGGTGTCATTAAATTATCTGGAAAGGCTTGAAGTGGTCCATAGTGTAAAAGAACAGTCTGCAGAGTTAAGATTAGCCCACTCAAGGACCTAAAAGATGGAGGCCAGAAGATCTGGAGCCAGACAAAAAAGTTTTTATTTAGGGTCATTTGATAGGCTGCAGAATTATGAATCCATAATGTGCATATTAGCTCTGTTGATAGGCCTTATTAGAGGTGAATATCCCAACTGACGTCTGAAACAGCCCATGAGAGAAGACAGTTTGACTGTCAGTCTGTCATACAGGGTGCAGCCACCAGTGGGTGCTCCAGAGGAGGTGGTTAAGTGGAGCCTGAGTCAGTTGCCCCCCCCAGTGTCCTTGATGGTGTAATATGACAGAATTTAAGACTGTGCAGATCTGCGCTGTCTGCTGTATTACACGCCGGAGTCACTTCATGTGTTGTCTGCTCCGCTGACAGGCTTCATGTTTTCACATGGTTTGTTTCTCGGTTTCCTCCTTCCTCCCATTAGCATCTGCTGCTCTGTGTGTGTGTGTGTGTGTGTGTGTGTGTGTGTGTGTGTGTGTGTGTGTGTGTGTGCGTGTGTGTGTGAGATGACATAAGTTAAACATGTAACCCCCATGTGAGACATGAAGTAGATCCGTGTGTGTAAGGAATGGTGCATAAGGGTGTTGACGCTTGACAAAAAATTGTATCGAAAGCTTGGAGTGTGTGTGTGTGTGTGTGTGTGTGTGTGTGTGTGTGTGTGTGTGTGTGAGATGATACAAGTTAAAAATGTAACCCCCATGTGAGACATGAAGTAGATCTGTGTAATGTGATGGTGCATAAGAGTGTTGATTTTTGACAAAAAATTGTATCGAAAGCTTGGAGTGTGTGTGTGTGTGTGTGTGTGTGTGTGTGTGCGTGTGTGCGTGTGTGTGCGTGTGTACATGTGTGTGTGTGTGTGTGTGTGTGTGTGTGTGTGTGTGTGATGAGCGGCAGGTAGCTGCCACTCTGTACCCTGGCTCAGGGCCTGGCTGCCCTCCCCTTAACCCCAGGAGCCCTGCATCCATCAGCAGCTCTGCAGGGGGCCAACACCCTTCCCCCTCTGCTCCTACTGTCCCTCTCTCTTTTCTGTTCCTACACTCAGGACCAGAGATCCACCAGTGCGGGGTTATGAAAAACATATTTTTACTGTCATGTAACAAGCATTTGGACCATCATGCGACACTACTCCAAATACCTGTAAGCTTCCAGTGTTTTACATGTTTCGGACTGTTACTACCAATTATTTATGCTTTACATTATCAAACATATTTCAATTTTAGACTTTTTTGGCATCCATTGGTTTCCATTCATTTTGTTATGCTCTAAAATCATCTTGCAGTAAATTGAAACTGTAAACATCTTGTGTTTTCAAAATTCCATGCTGGTTGTGTGGTAATGCAGCGCAACGTGGAGACTGATTTGAAAAGTCTGTACTGCAGTACTACATAACAATAATATAAGTGATAGAAATAAAAGCTGACATAATGTTGACTGTGACTGTGACTGTTGACTGTTGTAGTGAAATGAAATTAAACTGCCGGCTGCTCTGAGAGTGGAAAAGCACATTTAGAGATCTGAACACGACCGCATCCTCTGACATTTCTGCCTCCACCTCAGTACAACAGGTGACTGGGATTTATTTTGTGGTCCTCACAGTATTGGAAAATAACATTTAAAAAAATCAACAGCAGCATCTCTGTCTCTCTTGCTCTGGATATTCCAATAGTTTCATTGGAACTATTTCTTCGTTAGCAATGTGTTCACATTGAAGTTTCACATGCTCTCCTTTTATTAAATATCATCCTCCTTTTCCTATCCAACCCCCCTGTCTTCAATTTACTACCTTGGTTACACTTCTCTCTCCCCTCCATCATTCCCGCTCTGCATTCCAATGTGCAGCCATCTGCCATTTTCCCTCCTCCCTCTGCTCTTCCTCCTCCCTCCATCATTTCTCTCTCTTCCCTTCACCTCGTCAAGCTGAGGTGTGCTTTAGTGTCTCAGGCTACAGCCACAAAAATATGCCTGTGTTTAACCCTCCTGCTGTCCTCGGGTCAAATTTGACCCATTTTAAAAATGTTTCCATATCAGAAATTTGGGTTTCTTTCCACCAAATTGTCAAAGAAACTAACATTGATGGTTCCATACAACCATTACTCTTCACAGGTAAAATAAATGATCAGTTCACTACTTTTATTGAATTTGGGTGTTTTATTTAATTTTATAGCATTTGAAGAAGCAAAATGACAAAAGAACGTTGAAAAGAAGTGACAAAAATGTTGGAAAAAGCTTCAAAAACGTGGGGAAAAAAGTCAACATAAACATTTTTTTTAAATCGCTGAAAAGAAATCGACAAAAACGTCACAAAAAGGTGACAAAAAACCTGGGGAAAAATCGACAGAAACAGAAAAAAAATCGACAACAAAAATCGCTGAAAAAAATTGACAGTAACGTCAAATGGTGACAAAAAACATGGAAAAAAAAGACAAAAACATCGGGAAACGTTGAAAAGTGTCGAACAAGAACAACAAAAAGTTGAAAAAAAAGTTTTCATTTAAAATTTGGGGGTTAAAAACGTGTATCCTTTTGCTGCGTTCGTTTACGCCTTGCGTCCACACCACTCTGGCATTTCCGAGCCCCTAAAACAGAGGTAGTGCATTTGGAAACACTGCTGGCCCCATTTTGGTTTAAATTTTGGAATTGCTTTGTAGTCTGGACGGGCAGAAAGGGAGACCTTTGGAAACGACAAAACAGACACCCACATCAGTCAGTCTTATCGGTTAGGTAGGCTTACATACCTTTTCAGTATAGTTCCAACTCGTTGTTGGTCCAAGTAAAAACATACCTGGTCTCAGACATTTCAGGCGGCAGTTGCTCAGGTGAAAAAAGGGCACCTTTTAAGACCTTTTTAATATCACATTAAATGAAATGTAATACCCATTTCACAATCATATCGGTCAAAGAATGACAGAACACCAGTAGGGACAATAAGGCCTACAATTATTTATTTAGTAGCTGGCTGCATAGTCTCACTTTGCCAGACCTTCTTCAACAGCGCTGCGGAGGAGGGTCTGGCGAGTCCACACAGCATTCTGGGATGGGAGAAAAATGTGCCCTGGTTTATTGGCATTTCTTTAAACCAATCACAATCGTCATGGGCGGCGCTAAACTCCGCACAGAGCCACTGCAAAATAGTCTCAGGAAGGAACTTGTTCTGGTGGAACATGGGTACGTTCAAAGGTAGTTTTAGTCGTGCAACAGAAAACTCAGATTGGACAGATAGTCTAGCTAGCTGTCTGGATTTACCCTGCAGAGATCTGAGGAGCAGTTAACCATAGTCCTCACAAATCCTCCAGAGTTTAGAACGCAAACACAAAGAAAGCAGAAGCAAAAGGACATCGGTGAAAAGACATGCATCCGGTGGAATTTCCTGCAGCACCGGAGCAATCCTGGAAGTGAAATGTAGTGGATATAGACCAGGGGTAATTCTAGGATCAGACCTTTAGGGGGGCTCAGCCCCTAATGAGAATGTGACACGGATACAGTGCCTTGCAAAAGTGTTAACCCCCCCCTGCTAAATCAGTAATTTCATTGGCCGATAATCTCTGAGCTATAAATCACAGTAATAACGACCAGTTTGACACAATGTTCTAACATTCAGCAATTTTAGTTGCTTTAGTTTCAATTTGGGTTCTAATCTGCGCCATAAAATGACCAACTTCATCTCCGGGGACTACCAATGTTAAACTGCACAACCGTCTCCTGTTCTCCCTCTGACAGATCAGATAGAGACTCAGCCAAAGGCGGGAGTCTGGCACAACCTACTCTGATTGGCCAAAACTACGTTTCTGTTAACCCTTTCATTGATGGGGTTACAGGTGCATAGCATTGGCGACAGCAACACATGATATTAAACCAGTTTCGAGCCCTTTGGACCTGTAATTGTTTGTCCTCTGTCACCAACAGACAAGTTCAAAAACTCTCACTTGAAGCACCAAAATTGATAAATTAAAAAAAAAAAAATGTTTTGGGGCTGAGAGGAAATTTAGGGGAGCTTGAGCCCCCCTAAAATGGGTCTAAAATTGCTCATGATATAGACTACTCTTTTATCCACCCTCGTGCAAAGTGGCACTTCATACTAATTTACTAAATAATCATTATTATGATTCTGAGTTCCGAGGTAAATGGAACGCACTCATACTCTTTTCTGAGAGGACATTATCCGTTTTTCTACAGATTCATTTATTACAGTGTACTACAGGTCAGCGCTTCAGAGAAACAGCAACAACAGGATGGAGATGCTCTGCAGAATCATCTCCTGCAAACATGGCTTCACTGTCAGACTCAGGGTTGAATAGATCCAGGTGTTAGAGCAGAGGCAAACAGGAGTTGCTGCTGTAGCCTCTGTGCTGGGTTTAAGTGGTCATATGGAATGAGTTTTACTAGCATGTGTTCCATGAAGGAGGGTATATTTGGTCAAACCCAGCAGGGCAATCAAAGACGTCCTGGATTTGAGACTGGGAATGTCTGTATGTTCATAAATGCCAATGTGTGTCTCTCTCTCTCTCTCTCTCTCTCTCTCTCTCTCTCTCTCTCTCTCTCTCTCTCTCTCTCTCTCTCTCTCTCTCTCTCTCTCTCGCTCTCTCCAGATGGATAAACAGTTGAAGGCACACGCACACACACACCCAATGACTGGACTGGGGCCTGAGAAAGTGACTAGAGAACCACAGAGTTACTTGAGACTTCAGGCTCAGCTGTGTCTATTATTTGGATGGTTGTAATTGTTTTTGAGGCGAAGCAGAACAACAGCACTTCACCGAGTGAAGTGAGCTGACAGCGGCTCAGTGTAGTGTATTACTAATGAGACATAGTCTCCCACAGAAAAGGACACAAAGTTAGACTGCATCAGTGTCGGTTTGTGACTAGTCTCACATTGCCAGACCAGGTCTGGCTAGTGCACACAGCATTCCGGGATGGGAGTAAAACGTGCTCTGGTTTATTGGCATTTCTTTAAACTGATCACAATCAGCTTGGGCGGTGCTAAGCGCCATACAGAGCCACGGAGCCGCTGCAAAATAGCCTCGTGAAGGAACTTGTTTTGGTGGAACGTGTACATTCAAAAGTTGTTTTAGTCATGCAACAGAAAACTCTGATTGGACAGATAGGACCATAGTCCTCAGAAATCCACCAGAGTTTAAAATGCCAACACAAAGGAAGCCCAAGGCAACGGATATCCGGCCAAAATGAGTGAAATCCGGAGGAATTTCTGTCGGCAACGGAGCAATCCCGGAAGTGGAACATCGTGGATATAGACTAGGCGAACAGAAGCTTGTGAGAGACATGATAATACTGCTATGGCACCAGTTGTTATTTTACCATGTTGTATGTACCAAGTTTGCCGTCTGTCCATGTGGTGAGCTGCTGGCTGGATGGCATGGTCTGGTCCCGAGGAGGTCAGCCATGTTTTCGTAAGGCAGAGGATGGTACAGTCCTGAATGTCTCTCTGCTACTTTATTCTGGCTCTAAGGTCATCCAGCTTGTTCTTTAGAGGCTGGACATCGGCTAGTAGGATACTGGGCAAGGGTGGAAGATGTCCCCTTGGTCAAGTCAAGTCAATTTTATGTATATAGCCCAATATCACATATTTTCCTCAAGGGGCTGTACAATCCGGTCAGAAATGAAGCATTCTTAACACACTGAATATTTTAAATTAAACAGCTTATTAACGTGCGCTTGTTGCCCCGTGTACGCTGATCTGTGGACATTTCCGAATGCCTTCCTACAGTTGCTTAATAAAAGCGGGCTTTCCACACAAACAAACGTACATGTGTTATTAGTATGAGAAAAAAATTAGATTTTAACTGTGTCGAGCTTGGGTCTGCTCTGTCGGACGCGGGCCGGGCTCGGACAGAAAAATGCGGCACTCTAACTCAGGATACCATACATTTTTTGTAACCCCACCCACGATCTTTTACTAAACCTAACTGTCCCGTTCTTGTGCCGCATGTCAGTTAAATGTAGATTTTAAATGACGACCAAATCGGTCCCGATTCAGAGCGTCCAAAAGTGACGCCTAGAGTCTCAGCCAAGCGCGTCAAATATTGCAGCGGGTGGGATTACATTGGAATGAGTTGACAGCCCCACTGTGTCTGACTGAGGCAAAAAAAGTTAGAGAGTGGCTCTGCTTCAGGCTTTGCCATGTTCTCTGCCTTCACTTCGGTCCTCTGGATGTAGCTGGATTGATTTTCACATCCTCCACACACACACTGACACACACACACATACACACACACACACACACACACACACACACACACACACACACACACTCACACACACAGAGGTGTGGCAGTAAAATACCTGGCAACCTGTTACTGCTAAGAATTAGCTGAGCTTAGAGAATGCCTGAGAGCGCTGCAGCAACCAGATTGTGGGCACACTGCATGCATACATGCTCACTAACACACATGTACATACATGAATGCCATATATAGAAACACATGTGTGGAAACAAATGAACATGCATTTATCAAAGACACCTAAACATACATAACCATGTGCAGTCACACACAGACTAAAATGCAAAAAAGACACGTTTAAACTATTACGTCATAATTATATAATATTCTACTATGCTTCCAAATGTATACATGAGTTAGTCATTTTTACATAAGTTGTACATATTAACACACGAATAAGACATAATCAAACATTTTATATGCACGTTGGTATTCAATAATTAATTAAAACACACACACACATACTCAAATATAGAACTAAAAAACACAAATACACACATAGTACTACTCACCAGCCCACCCACACACACACATGTGCAGGCGTGGGCGGGGCGGTGAGGTCGACGAGTCTAAACCAGCGTGGGAAACTATTCCCACAGGTGGTGAGTAAAGGCGGAAGCTGCTTGGTTCACACTGATGGACACATGGTTTGAGGAGAGAGAGAGAGTGTGTGTGTGTGTGTGTGTGTGTGTGTGTGTGAGGTGGGGTCTATCCAATTGATTTGAATCCCAACTGGTCCTAAATTTTCCCGCCATAGCTCTATGCATATGTGTGTATGTGTTGTAGAGAGAGAAAGGTGTTTCTGATCAACCACACCTCTGTGAGTGGAATCAATTCAGTGAGTCTGTGTATGAGCAGAAGGCTGATAATTGGGTTACAGCTGAATTTTGTCAGCTGCAACTAAACACATCACTACCTGTCCTCTGTGTATAAAACGAGATTACAGCATGTCAAGGAGAGAGTACACATCATGTGTATGTGTGTGTGTATGACATCATACTCTAAGATCATACAATATCAGTGGGGAGGAACTACGACAACCTATCAGTGAGGAGGAGGGGGGTCCAATGGTTAATAGTTACAGGTTAAAGGTGCAATATGTAATATATTTACTGTATTAAATCCAAAAATGACCACAATATGTCAACAGATATTAAGGTAACATGCTAAGTTGAAATACTATCTTTTCTGAGAACAATGCTAAAGCCAGTATTTTCTCCTTTGAAATTTCCATTTCGTGGCAAAATGTCTGTTTGTGTTTAGGCCTGTGTGTTGATATCAACTGTCCATTTTGACAGCCGGGCTGCGTTGCCAGATATACCTGTAAACACATAACCCAACGCTCTACAGCTGTAGTACAGCCATGGAAGCAGCAAACAAAAAAACGGGATCAACGGAGATAGATTCTTCCCGACCTAAAAAACCTCAGTGTTTCTAAACAGTTGCGTGACCAGAGACGTCACAAAACCTAGGTAAATTTTGGAGATGTATTTGAAAGATGGAGACAGCTTAGAGTCCAAAAGGACTCCGAGTTGGCTAATTTTCTGCTCAACGGGTAAGCGTTAATCTTCAGGCTAATTTTTCACAGCTACAAGGGATGGGCATTTCCAGTCATTTCAACATTTGTGTACTCACATTGAATAATATAGATTACTCAAGTTAGGTACTCGCAAAAACAATTGAGATACAGCCAGTGAAGTGATCCCGACTGGTCCTGGCTAACACCGCCATGCTAACCCTGCTAACCCTGCTAACTGCTAACGTTACTGAAGGACCAGTCAAGCGGGCCACGGATGTTTACAACCACCTTGACAGACCTATGACAGAAGCCGCAAGCTTGACTTCCTCATAATGAAACATGCAATTTAACTTTGGCAAAACAACCGTGTAGCCTGTTCAGTGGCGGTAGCCGACCAACGGTGAGTAGTTTTAAGCCGAGAAAGTGTGTCTGTCAGTCGGGTAGCGAGGACGGTGAGGTAGTGGTGTTTCAGCGGTTGTTGCAGTAATTTTTGTCAGTCGGGTACAGAGCTCCGCGTGAGCATGGGCTTTTATGACAGTCAACATAGCCTGCATCTAACGTTAGCTACTCCGATTTGCTGTGGAGTAATGTAAATGTAAATGGACTGTATTTATGTAGTGCTTTTCTAGTCTTAGAAAAGACTAGCACTTTTGCATAGCACAGGAACCATTCACACACATTTGTACACTGTGGCCGAGGATGCCATACAAGGTGCCACCTGCTCATCAGATAACCATTCACACACACATTTACACTCCGATGGTGCAGCATCGGGAGCAATTCGGGGTTCAGTGTCTTGCCCAAGGACACTTCTATGTGGGACTGCAGGGCCAGAGAGATCGATCCGATAGGTAGGCGACCACCCTACCACCTGAGCCACAGCCGCCCCAATGGCTGGCTATGTGAGACTAGCGTCTAGCAACATTGTTGGATGCTGCGTTCCCAACCTGGCAACCTCCGTGAACTTTGAGTCTGGGGAGGAGGGACCGGGGGAGATGACTCTCGCCAGTATTTTGAATTTGGACTGCAGTAACTATTTTAAATGCTAACTGTCAGTATTACCGTTTGCACCTTTAAACTCGGGAGTCCTCTGCCTCCAATGTGCCACGCGATGGTCCATGGGCGTAGGAAGCATTCAAAATATGGGTGGGATGAAATGAAGCATAGCATAAGTTCTGGCAGGTCACGGAGTCAAGCTCGGTTATTATCTCAGCTCATAGCTGACAGTTCCTATGGCTCAGCTGATTCCCTCCTGAGCATATGATTGAATTTGTCAAATGGAGTGCTCTTTTTAACTGCTTTTCCCAGCCTACCTCGCTGCATCTCTGCTAGCGCTTGCAACCCACCTCCACCCCAGCTCCTCCTTTTAAATTTATATTGTCTGACTTAATCAATGTCATGTCTGTTCTGTAGCCTAGGGAGATCCTGCACTGCTGCTCTCCCCGCTTAAGGCTTTCCATGTATGCACATGGCAACATGACATCATGACTTCGCGTAAACATACATGGCCACTTTCTTAAGCCAAACGGCGTGTTATCTGTACGCATTTTGAGCTATCCGCGTGTATGTCTCCGCTGTATACAGCAGACGTAAACATACACGCCACTTTCTACAAGTGGTGTATTATCGAGTAAACATACACGCCACTTTCTAAAGCCAAGTGGCGTGTTATCTGTACACATTTTGAGCGCTGTATATGGTGGACGGGTTGGGTTTAGGAAAAGAAGAACCCGTTGGGTTTAGGAAAAGAAGAACCCGTTGGGTTTAGGAAAAGAACAAAGCTGCGTTGGGTTTAGGAAAAGAACAATGGGGTTGGATTTAGTAAAAGAAGAAAGCGACGGTTAAGTTTAGGAAACGTGACATGCAGGTTGGGTTTAAGAAAAGAAGAACTGGTTGGGTTTAGGAAAAGAAGAAAGCGACGGTTGAGTTTAGGAAACGTGAAACGCGGGACATGAAGGAAACGTGACACGCAGGACACGATCCCCGGTCTCCTGGGTGAAAGTCCTGTGTTTGACCCAACCAACCTCCCTACGCGGATTTTCGCGATCATACCACTCGCTACGGCGTAAATTCACACGCAATCGCAAGGTAATGTAAGTCAATGGAGGTCAAACGGCGTTGATAAACACGCTAAAAAGCGAGAGCGAGATAGACTCCAGAGAGAAAACATTGAGAGCAATAGTGCACCTTCCACCTTCTCTTCCCCTCTCTCAAACCCACAGACCTTGGGGAGCGCCACGGTGCTCTGTCTTCTCTGTCCTCAGTCCTGATAATTGTGTTAAATAATGCATTGTTGTGCAAGTTGGTGGTTTGCTGGTTGGGTCGGGTTCAGGTGGTTGATTAACGCATATTTTTGTTGGTTGGCTGGCTCTCAAAACGGGTCAGGTGGGTACGGAAAATAAAAAAAAAACCTGACCTGCGCATCACTACACTCCACATATTATTTAATGACAAAACACCTTAATATAACAACCATCTGCAACATTTGATGAAAAGCAATAGTCTTGAACTCATAAGTGGCATAGGTTGGAGTAGTGTGTGTGAGTAAATCCATTAGCGGCGTGCTCGGGTGGATGTGTGTGTGTGTGCATGCCATGTGAGAATCTGCCTGGGTGCTAGGTTGAGCTGGAAACATGTTGTGGAATTTCATTGATTTGGGCATTCTTGCAAGTAGCAAGCTGATTGGATTTGATAATAAAGCACTGACACGAGTGAATAGACCGAAGCACTGGTTTTCGACATTGTTAAAACATGGTAAAAGTGTGTGTGTGTGTGTGTGTTGACTGTTTATATTCGCTCAAACACCCTGGCCTGCAACATTAAGACCAAAAAGACCATGTGATCTCCAACTGAGCCCATGTGTGAATAGAGCAGCTCATTGTGCGAGCAAGCTATTGGGTGTGTTGATGACGTTTTGCAAAACCGGCTCGCAAAACCAGATCAGAGGGTGGAGACGGGTGATATACACAAAGACGGGAATGGTAATGTCTAACTGGAGAGATGACGAGATTCGGGAACTTCTGTCGGTAAGGGCAGATGCCGAAATCGTCACACAAATTTAAGAAACAGCAAGAGACACCCTTTTTATGACCTAATTATGAACTGGCTACATGATTGTGGTGTATACTTGATAAACAATCCAAAAATATACAATTATACAATCCATTACATTACATTACATAACATTACATGCCATTTAGCTAATATTTGCAATGCCCACTCTCTCTAGTGCCCACTCTCATTTTTGCATAGAATACTAAGCTATTAAAATAGTCTAATAATTGTTGGCATGATTTTATAAATCATAGTTTGATGGTAAACTGACATGTAGCACAGTGAATGCATAGGATTCACTGTGTATGTGGATGGCCTTAGTGCCTACCTTACCTATGGGCCAGTTAGCAGTGGGGATTTATGTTTGCTAAAATTATGTTGGATTCATATTAAGACTTTTTCATTTTTGAAAACCTTTAAAAAATTAACAATAACTTGGAGGCCCCCCTGCAATGACTCTGAGGACCCCCTAGGGGCCCCGGACCCCCTGTTGAAGATCCCTGGTGTAAGTAAACACGAGTGTGCAATTTGTGCTTAGTGCAATAGTGTAATCAGTGACGTAAGACAGTGTTATCCCACACTCAGCGGTGAAATGTTGAAGAGTCTTATGGCTTATGGTATGAATGATTTTCTGTGGCGGTCCTGTGACTGAGAATTACGATACTTGACCTTATAAGTCATTATAAAAATGATTTATAATGTGTTATGATTCAAGTTATGAAGCATTATGATTATTCATGAGTGCTTATAACTATACTTATAGAACAGTATAAGCAGATTATAACACATTGGAACTGTGTTTATAATGCATTATAGAGACAGGCTTCATAGAAAGTGTCAATACTTAAATTTTTTAATGAATAATGATTGAATAATGTTACTTAGCATGGGAATGTGTAAATTCTAACACAGTAAACATCAACACAAAAGCATGCACATTTTGTGCACTGATACAGACTTATCCTTATATTCGACACATATGTGTAACCTAAAATTTTCATGACAATATCGCCATGACAATGACATTAGTGAGCACGCAGGACAACATCAGTTGACTGGAGTCTTCGCATTCCTGAGAGGATGACCACCAAATGGGTCTGATGCTGAGTGGAGCAGCATGTGTGACATCTCTGACACTCTGTGTACAACCCACACACACACACACACACACACACACACACACACACACACACACACACACACACACACACACACAAACACTGGAAATATTTAACATGACAAACAATAATCACTGGAAATGTGTTTGTATTCGGAATGAAAGTAGCTCTAAAGAAATAATCTTGATTGTGGCAGTGACTTAGCCGCTTCAGTCCAGTTCCAGCTTCTGTTCCAGTGCATCTGTAGGCACATGTGTAAAGTGTTCCATAGTGAAGCTGTGAAGTGATTTTGTAGCACATGCAGTGAAAAAATGTGACTTAGTGCAGCTTTTGCTATCAGAAAACAAATAATATGTGTGACCGGTGAGGCAAAACTATCAGCGTTAATAGTGTTAATATAGAAAGATACTGAGACTGAAAGTGAGCGCAGAATCAAAAGGCAGGTAATGAGGGCTAAGTGTAATGAGTGAGAGACTGAGTGGTAGGGAGAGATCAGGCAGCGAGCAAGAGGGAAAATAAATTGAAAAAGCAGAGAGTTATACAGGGTCTTGCAGGAATTTATTCCAAGAGGAAAAAAAAAGGGCTGGTGGAAAGGGGAGACGCGGCATCGTGTTCAGAGCTGTTGTGTTTCTTTCGGTCCCCCTCTTCAAAGGGACGCTGGCCCTGATGGCTTTACCATACACTGTTCTGGGGGTTAAAGCTGAAGCACAGCACTGCACAGTACCTGCAGGACTGGAGCTGCAGGGAGTGGGGCTCATGACGACCCAGACGGGGTTTAGCAGGCAGCTTCGGCTTGGCACTCCAGGTGAACCTGCAGACATACAGCACGCTGATGGGTTGCCTGCTGATGACAGAGAGACTGAAAGACTGCCACTGCACTGGATTGAGTGTGTGCTTAAAAATGATTTAACATATTAGGAATGTCTTCAAATTTAAAAAAAAAAAAAGGGTTCAAAGACATGACACTAGATAAGTATAGACATTGAGTAGTATTATTCTGTGAGAATGTTGATAATGGTGATGATGATGATAATGAACATCATTATTATTATTATGGTTATCATCATTATTTAGGATATTATTCATCCTATGGTGGCAATGTACTGTATATACTGTAAATACTGACCCTTATGGGTATATGTAGGCGTGTATGTATGTATGTATATATGTAGGTAAGTGTATGTATTCATATGCAAACACACTGTATGCATGCATGTATGTAGAGAGTTATCTGGGTAAGTGTATATGTTCTTTAGTTTTTTTGTATGATTTATTTTTATTTTTCTTGTGTTGTAATTTCATTCATTCATTCATTCATTTGAGTGAAAAGGTGACAAGGTTTGACACAATTTTGAAAATCTGCAGCCATAGGAGTTTGTGAGGGCTTGAAATTTTGGATGATCATATTAAATGTGGCCAAATCTTTAAATAATGAGGTAAACATATTTAAAAGAAAATTTCTGTGAGCCAAAACCTCAGATTTCCCAGTGTTCTGAACACTCTGGGTTCAGCAGTTTGTTCTACTCTCGGCTCAGTGTGACGTCATTGTGAGAAGGCTGCCTTTCTCCCTTTTCACTAGCCTCTGATCCTTAATTTAAGTGTAATGTTTTAGATTATTTGCTACTTTATCATTGACATAGCCTTGTTTAGTGGGTTTTTGGGTGCATAGTGTTTTTTCTATGGTTCTGTGATGTCAGCTGCTCACCAGCTTAATCAAGGAGAGTACATACAGGTTTGCCTGAATAGGTCCTTTCAGCAGGGAGGGGCTGGGCATTCCTAAGGTGTAGAACAATAGGTAAGGTAGTTCTGCAGTGAATGACAATTTTATATTTGGGGTGCCTTTTGTTGTGGGTGCACATATATGCATCAATGGTAATGTTAGCAGTAACTGTTCTATCTCCTTATAATGGTATTTTCAGATACAGAGTGTAAATGTAAACCTTAAACCTGTGCAGGTGGTAGGGTCCAGTTATGTGAGGCTGATACCCCGTTTACACGTACATGGTTACTTTGAAAAACGGAGACATTTCCCTTCGTTTGTGCCCTTCGTTTACACGCAAACGGAGAATTCGCCTCTGAAAATGATTCTTTCTAAAAACTCCGGGCAGAGGGGAGATTTTGGAAAACTTCGTTTGCACGTTTGCATGTAAACTGAGACAAACGGAGGTTTAGGCAGCCGAGGAAGTGAGGAAGAGAAGAGAGAGGAAGTGATTCGTTGCTGTTGTTGCTATTTTCGGGATTCTGATTGGCTAACGTGGGCTTGAGCTTCTCGTTACACTGTCACCTACAGGTTTGGCGTGCTGTTGACGGCATTGACGGCATATATACTCAGGTACGTGTAAACGAACACTTTTCTGAAAACTGACAGCTGTGCACAATGTTATTTTTGAAAACGGAGAGGTTGAAATGTCCGTTTATGAAAATAGCCGGCCACGTGTAAATGTAGCATAAGAGGTTAAAAGTGCCTTCTGAAGCCCTTCTTCAAGATAGAAAGGACTTGGCAGCTTGCTGGGAGGTTGCCGTTTTGTTTGTTTGATGTTATTTTGCCTCAGTTCAAATTAGTTTTTGTATTTCTCGGGGTTCAGTGTTTTTTTTTTCACCGTTTTTACACATCTCCAGCTTCCTGTCAGCTTCTTAAAAATCGGGCACCCCATTACTTCACCAGCTTTGGCATGAGGTGGGGGGTTTGACTTTTGGTGGCAGTGGTGGGATTTTTTTTCTGTCTCTGAGGCTGAAGAACCTGAAGAAGCCAAGTTGCCCCAACACCAGGAGCAGGAAGGAGGCCATGCAGAGTGACCAGGGAGCCATGGAGGACCAGACCCTGGCTAGAGACGATGGTGTTCAAAGGGGTCCTGACCAAGGAGGCTTCGACCAGCTGTACGCCTTGATTCTGGCAGATGCAAGTGCAGGAAAGAGAGGCTTACAAGCAGGAGCAGGGATGGAGAAGTGTCCAGAGACCTGTACTACAAAGCAAGATCAACATGCCCTGGATTTATTTCAGTTACCCGGCTTCACCTAACCTAACAACCACGGTCCCACATTAGCTGTGTCATGACAGTGGTTAACAACTAGTTCAGTCAACCCAGGGTTTCCCAATCCAGAGACGCGCGCGTTCACATAAAAGAGGCAGTGTTTGCACAGCACGACCAATCACAAACATCTACCAGAGCCGCATATTTTTCATAAGAAGAGCAAACTATAATTCTACATAAATACGAAGAACACAAACACGGTTTTACAGGCAAAACGCAGTACAGTCGCTGTTACCATAATTACACTTGCGCTCTCCACAAACTATCGTTGCTTTAGCCTATTATATTATCAGTTGCAACCCTGGCAGTGGAAAGTGATCGTGAGAGCAAATAAAAAATATAAGGTAACACTTTACTTGACGGTATCTACATAAGAGTGACATGACACTGTCATGACAGTCATGTCACATGAACCCTAACCCTAACTCTAACCATAACTTGTCATGACAAAAACCGAATGACACTTACTAAAAGAAGCGTTATGTCATAAATGTTTATGACTTGTTTATAATGTTTATGACACGTTCATGACAGTGTCATGTCACTCTTACGTAGATACCTGCAAGTAAAGTGTAACCAAATATAAACATAATTCAAACCGCTTAATCAAGGAGAGTACATACAGGTGTGCCTGATTAGGTCCTGAGGGGCTGGTCACTCCTAAGATGTAGAACAATAGGTAAGATAGTTCTGCAGTAAATGATATTTTTATAATATTTGGGGTGCCTATTGTTTTGGGTGCACATATATGTATAAATAGCAATGTCAGCAGTAACTGTTCCATCTACTTGTAATGGTATTTTCAGATACAGTGTGTTAATTATGCTTTCTCGGTTTAGCTCACCCCATATTCACCTGTGCAGGTGGTAGGGTCCAGTTATGTGAGGCTGAGAGGATCTGAAGAGGGGGAAGGGATAAAGGACTTGGCAGCTTGCTGGGAGGTTGCTGTTTTATCTGTTTGTTATTTTGCCTCGTTTGGTGCTCTTTGTCTAGTATGTTTTTTTTTTTTTAATAAACACCACCGTTTTTGCACTTCTCAAGCTTCGTGTTCAGCTCCTTAAAAATCCCTGTGTAAAAGTTTTGGGCGCTCCACCACTTCATCGGGCTCACAGTCACCTATTCTCGGGTAACTGAACCACCAACTACTGCTGACCTGACGGAGCACCATATAAACAAACATTATAAACATTTTCATAAAGCATGCATATTTATCTGCTCCCATGTTGATAAGAGCATCAAAAACTTGAAAAATATTCCTTTAAAGTACATTTAGAACAGATACAAAATGTATGATTCATTTGCGATTAATCATGTGATTAAATATTTTAATCGGTTGACAGCCCTAATATATATATATATATAGTACAGGCATATTTAAAATAATTTTCCTCTCGCCTCCGATGCCCTCTCAGCCTGGTCTCACAGAATTCTGTGAAATGATCACGAACTGTTAACAGCGCATTACGTGGTGGTGGCACGGAATGTGTGAAAATTCCGTGTGGCCACCACGGAAAACAATGCCAATGTAAAGTCAATGAGAAGATGATGTAACATTAGGAGCGACTACGGTAGCGAGTAGTATGAAAGCCCGAAAATCCACGTAAGGAGGTTGGTTGGGGTGGTGGATGGGTCAAACAACACAGGACTTTCACCCAGAAGACCGGAGATCGTGTCCCGCGTGTCACGCCAGCTGGGAGGAGGCCTCGGGGAAGACCCAGGACTAGGTGGAGGGATTATATCTCCAACCTGGCCTGGGAACGCCTCGGGATCCCCCAGTCGGAGCTGGTTAATGTGGCTCGGGAAAGGGAAGTTTGGGGTCCCCTGCTGGAGCTGCTCCCCCCGCGACCCGATACCGGATTACCGAACGAAGATGGATGGATGGATTTCGTGGGCCCATCACGGAATTTTCGGCGATCATTGTTCATTTCATTGAATTCTTCCGTGGGCCCATCATGGAATTTTTTGCGATTCCATGAAACTGCCACAGATTTTGAGTTAAGGGGCCGTGTTCATTTAACGGAATTCTGTGAGATCAGGTTGGCCCTCTTCAGTCACCAGTCCGTATTTAGGCAGCACTAGAGCCACAGTGGAATGTCCTGTGGTTGGACTGGGTAGCTGGAGGGTGTGGAAGGTTCACGGGGCAGGAGGGCTAGAGTTGAGCGGGGGAAGATGAGGCTGTCAATCGGGTGCATTATCTCCACTCTGCCCTGTCAGCGGGCCTATCACCCCTGGGTGGCGACAGAGAAGGTCGCTCATATCTCAGAAAGGCTGATAACCCCCGAGGACCCACAGAGCAGAGACCATCACTGTCCAGCTAGACGGACTGACAGCACATTCACTCCGCACACACCTTCTCGTCTTTCTCTTCTTTTCAATGTGAGAGCACTCTAACTGAATGGAAGTCTGTCGATACTAACTATATTTTGAAAGATTCATAGAGATATATCATATTTTGATTTTCATTCTGAAACTCCAAGCACTCTACACACAATTGTATTAATGCCAGATACAAGGTAGATATTGGATGATTCTGACTGTGGATTATGTTGAATGGCAATATTACTTGTTACGTCCACTGTTAGCGCTTTTTATATATTATATATATATATAATATATATTTCTATCATGCACATGTTAGAAGGTTGGTATTGCCAGGCTGTGGTTGACACCAGGCAATTCAAACAAATATTTAAATAGAATATACAACCACATGGGCCTTGGATAACGGATTTGTAATATATTTTATAAATATGGGTTTGAAGGAGTTGCAGATCATTTATATAGTATCCATAAAGGAGAGAAGGTGTTTCATGGATGTAAATATGACTGGGCAAACAAGATTTGGATTAAATCAAAGTTGCGTACTTATTGTGAAATTTTTATTCATTTTACTGAAAATTATGTACTTTTTAGTTTATCAAAGAAAAACAACATCCATTTGTGTCCAAATGAGAACTTCTTTTTGAAGCGGGTAGGTATGCTTTGGAAGAAAAAAGTCCAATTTGTCCAGTTGGGGGGAGTCTGGGGTCAGACCTGCTGGGCTTTCGGAAGTTTGTGTGCATGTTAGGTTAATTAGGGTTAATTGGTGACTCTAACTAGTCCGTCGGTGTGAATAAGGTTTCAGCGCTGTGACTGACTGTCGACCTGTCCAGGGTATACCCCGCCTCTTGCCCAATGTCAGCTGGCATTGGCTCAAGCCCTCCATGGCCCTCCAAAAGTAAAAGCGGGTAAAGCTAATGGATGGGTGAAAATGGATGATTAGGATTTTGGCATTATTATCCTTTGTACGGAAACCTTGGCATTTGTTTTGTTTAATGATAATATAAAGGATGTGACTGAGATGACTGAATGTTTCACAAGGACTAAAATGGTTGTTTGAACCAGAGACATTTAAATTGGCATCTTTTATAAGAAATGCAATGGAGCTCAGGGAGAGAGCCTTGTATCAGTATTGAGTGGGTGGTGATGATGATGATGATTTATACATAGATATATTTACTTTCTTATAAATGATTATTTTGAATGCATATGTGATCCCTCTGCTGGAAACTAAGTTTGACGCAAAGGTGTTTTATAATCCCATGAAGGATTGGCCATGAAATGGCATGATTTAACATTATCTTGGTAGCTTTGTCTTTACCCCTTTTCTCACAGGATTAGTATTACCTGGTGACCTCTAGTCATTTGTAATAATTACGGAGGTTGTCTGTAATCTTAATCCCGTGCTATATGGCCATGTCTGTGATTTGTAAAGTAGAAATTCCACCGCAAATGACCTAGTCTGGACCACTGCCCGAACGGAGACCCCGACCAGAGGCCCCGACTAGAGACCCCGACCAGAGACCCCCGACCGGAGACCCCTGACGCCGACGCTTCATCCACGGGTTGATGGTGATGCTGTGTGTTTGCCGCTGCGGTTAGGACGATGATGTCAGTACATTTGAGTAAAAACATGCTCCACTTATCCTGTGCTAATGCGCCCCATGAAACTCAGCCCACAAAATGTGTGGGGCTAATTTGTAAATCACACAAGGTCCCCAGATGACACTAATCCCGTGCGAATAGGGCTATAGTGAGCATTTTAGCACGTTTTGCTCAAAGCACCACTGTGCTTAAGTCCAGCCTCATTGAGACGATAGTATGACCGGGCCTGTGCTAAGCTACAACAACCACGCTGGTTCTATCTGTCCAAACGGATCGTGATCACAATAATGCAAAGAGATTTGGAATGTAAGTTAAAAATGATGATGGTTGAGTAAGTGGGACTGAGTCTGTCTTCACCCAGCCTGTTCTAATTTGAACAGTGAACTCTCTTCACCTTCCAAGAACACGTTGTAGGAACCTCTGCCTGTGTTTGTGCCTATCAGCAGACTGATATAGCTACCGGGGTTAACAAGTAGCTCAGTCTGACACCAGTCACCACTCTCTGACCTCAAAACTAGTCTACTGAGAGACTGGTGTGCTGGATGTTTTGGAAAAATGCATTCTTTTTTTGAACATATACAGTATATCATCAACCTCTGTTGACTGAGCACACCCACTGATCTAAAATCATCTAGAAAACATGGCAAACACTTAATTTGCTGCACATTTGAATCACAAATTCATTGTTCAAAAATATAATTGATCAAAATGCAGCAATGTGTAACAGAGTTCTCTTCAGCATGATGGGTCACCTGCTCTAAAGTAGCGAACAGCTCTAATGCAGTCACAATAGTCTTTGTTTTTAATTGACAGTTCACAATGGTCTAAATGCCTGTCTTTGTACTCAGATTAGTTGGGGGGAAAACACCGAATACTTTAAGCACATTTTGAAGATAATGAGTATAAAACAAACAAGTTGCAGCTTTCTAATACAAAAATGTCTATATTGACACTTGAACCCCAATTCTTCTAAGTTATTCAGACATTTTCACATGTGGACATCCAATGTACACGTTCGTTGTATGTAAGTGTGCGACAAAGTAAAACATTACAGTATTGATGACCATGGATGCATTTGTTTATTGAAGAGATGAGAATTCTCAAATTGGTGTCATTCTCCTTTAAGAAAACGATTAGAGACAGACAGCAGAGGTGGGTTGGTAAGCTAAATGTTTTTGCCTTTCTCTCAGTGTGTGTGTGTGTGTGTGTGTGTGTGTGTGTGTATGTGCGCGTGTGTGTCTTGGGGGTGGGAGTGGGCTGTACCAGTTGATACATCTGATGTGAGACGACTCTGGCTCTCTGACAGGAGCTGTCACTGGAATAGCAGGGGGGTCCTTATCAATCAACCCCCCCAGCTGCCAATCAAATTCCCTCACCATAGCAACCAGGCCCCTGTTATCTACACAGCTGTCAGCTCTCGGCTGTCCAGTTGGGACTATAATCGAGCCCGTTTAAA
Source organism: Sander lucioperca (assembly GCF_008315115.2). Taxonomy (NCBI): domain Eukaryota; kingdom Metazoa; phylum Chordata; class Actinopteri; order Perciformes; family Percidae; genus Sander; species Sander lucioperca. The sequence goes on from NC_050187.1 coordinate 1,375,744, forward strand.
GTATAGTTTAAGCTGGTTATAGTCCTGTTAGTCCTGCCGACAAGAATAATAACTTTCTAAACAGCCACTGCTTCTCAATAACCCTAAGAGACAGAGAAAAGCTTCAGAAACAAAATGTAGAACATGATGGGACAGCCTCCCTCTGGGCCTGTCCTAACAAATGTGCAGTGGCGAGAAACAGTATATCATTTCACCACTTATCAAATCTGATGAGAGACTCCTGAGATACCAGACATGAAGAATGACTAATGAGGGACTGAATCAACAAAGCTGATTGGTCCCTAGTCACTCTGAGTATATTGTGTACTAATTGAGAATCCCAATAAAATTCCTTCAACTTGTATGACTCAATAATCGATAAAACGTCATCATATCAGAGTTGACACCAATTGTATTAGAGCTTGTGACAACAAATATATTCAAATCCTGTGTATGGACACTACAAAATGAAAATAAAAACGGAACAGAAAAAACTCAAAAGACCATAAGTTGTGGCCGAAAGCTCCAAAAAAGCAGGTAAGTGGAGCTTGAGTTAAGATTTTCAAACGTGGCATTCAAAAAGTGTGTCACCTGAAACTCTCAAGCACAAGCTGCAGTTTAGTGTTGCAGTCAGTGCATTTCCATTCAACTATTTTTGTGCACATTTTAAATTTGCACGATAATAAACTGAGTTGAAACACCGTAAATAAAAAGTAGAAGTGTCACAAAAAAGTTATTACGCTCAGCTGAGGTGGAAACAATGATGTATCGATATCAATAAAATACAACATGTGGTCGCCGTTTCTCAACGGCCTACCTGGTTAAATAAAAAATAAAAATAAACAGCATTATGTTGATGGTATATGAATCATGTAACTTTAACATACTGAAGCTTCGGCTCTGAAGAGATGAAAAAGCGGCCTTCCTCACATACTGTCAATGAAACAAAAAAGATCATCTTTTAAGCTTTCACAGGAGCTCTTCTAATGTCTTCTTCTGCAGTGACTGGGTCCATCAGCTGTTTATTTCTATCAACCAATGATCTCATATTCACACAACAGTAGTGGATGTTTTATTTTGCAGATTTTCTGGAAGTCTGGTTAAAATTTGTGCTACATTTAGATAGATAGATCTTTATTGTCATTGTATGCAGTACAACAAAATTCTGTTGGAGCCATCCTCTCCAAATAGCAGCATAGAGTAAAAAAGATATATATATATATATATATATACACACACATACACCAGCACATTATCACCCAAGCACATCTCACACATACACATTCATTCCATGTTCTCAATAGCTAGAGTAACAGTAAACACAACAGTTATTGCATAGAGTCCGATTGCACTGAAGGGGCAAGGGATGTGTGTATGTTTTTATGTTTGCATGTGTAGATGTGTGTATGATTTCTGGAATATGTTCACAGCTCTGGGGAAGAAGCTATTCTGGAGTCTATTTGTGTGTGTGCTGGGGGTTCTCAGTCTGCCTGAGGGGAGGGTGGTGAACTGGGAGTGTCCGGGGTGTGAGGTGTCCTGCCTGATGTTTGTGGCCCGTGTGAGAAGACGGCTTGAGTATATTTCACTCAGGTTTGGTAGGGGGTTTGGATAGAAACTTGACTAGCGTGGCAATAACAGGATGACGCTATCTTCTTTGAATTATGCTACTGTTCTACTTTAACCGGCATTGGCACTGGCAGCCCTGTCTAACTTAATTGTTCTCTTGAGGTTATCCACAGGGATGGAAGATTGCATGTTGATTATACGGTCATGCCCTGCTTTTGCAAAGCAAATGTGGTCAACATCAATGCATGCATAAATCAGTAGGTCAATGACAGTTGACTTTTGGTTTCACATGGGACCTAAACCTTAGTCTCCTGAGTGAATGTCCCATCCACCACCATAACCTGCCTCATTACTTGGAATTTAGCGCTCTTATACTTTGTCCCCTCACTTCCTGGTTTGCTCTTGGGATAAGCACCACAGCCACGAGAGTTTGCCGCCTAACAAGAAATGTATTTGCTGGACGTTATGAGCTGCATAATGGACTCATATGATTGTCTTCTGGGTGAGGCTGTTGTTGTTTTTCGGCCTTGCCAAATAAAACTGCTTCACATGACAAAACCTACAGTGACCCCACCTTACAAGCTCACTACCCACCTTAAAAGTCGTATTATTAACTGCATGCTCGCTCAGATTCTTTTCCACCCTGCCAGGAATACATCAGGAGGACATAACAAAGAATTGATATTAAGTATCCAAAACATCATCCATGATGAACATGAATCCACAAACATCAGGATCAAACCTGGACTGTGGAATGATGGAAGGAAAGACAAAGAACTTAGAGCAATATGGGCTCCTGTTTCCGTTTCCTCTTTTCTCTCATTCTTTTCTGTTATCAACACTGACACACTGCTCCACAGTCACGGAGGGAGAAAGGCAATCTGTGGCCTTTGTTTAACAGTAGCAGAATGAATATGTAAAGAAGAGCTCATAAATAGAGAGCTGAAAGACACCCAGCTGAGGCTGCTCTGGGCCGGCCTCCAGCCACACACACACACACACACACACACACACACACACACACACACACACACACACACACACACACACACACACACACACACACACACACACACACAGGTCCTTTAAGGCAAAGACAAGCAGCACTCAATCAAAGGTCTGTAAGGGAAATAGTTGTTAACAGATCAATCACCTGTAGGATGAGAGCAACAGAAGAACAATCCATCCATCGCTGAGGCTGTATGCTGTATGCTAATGAGAGGAGTCACTGCGTCACTGCTAACACAAACTTCAGCTGCTGCTGTGAGAAAAAAACTGAGCAATTTCAGATCATTTGTGGAATTCACCAATTTTCTCATATACTCCCAAGTTTGTATGAAATTGGTCCGAAGACTGGTGAACAAGTGGTCCAGACCTGCCGTACCAGTCCTGTCTGCCTTTCCTCAAATGGGAAATTAGAATGTCTTTATTTGAATGCATTAGGAGTTTCAATATGATACTTACTAAAAAATGACTAAAATATGCAAGACAAACTAAATATTCTGTTCATTGTATCATCATCATTCCAGCCTTTTCCATTTACTGAGATTTATTTGTAGATTTTTATGATTTTATTGGCATACTTATCGTTCCAATATGCATCTTGCACAGTACTTTGCACTATTACCATTTTCACTTTACATCCCACTCCATGTGTACTTGTCTTGATATTATGTCTTATTTGTATGTTTGTATTTTTGTATATTATGTTGATATGTGCCTATATGTATACTGTTGTCTCTATTGTACAGTATGTGTCTATATTACTATTTGTCTGTTTACTACTACATGTCTATTTGTTGAACGTATAGAGAGTTAACACCTACCGAAGTCAAATTCCTTGTGTATGTAAGTATACTTGGCCAATAAATCTGATTCTGATTCTGATTCTGATATTTCCACACTCAGCTGCCTCAGGGTCGCTGTCCAGAAGCATCCACTGTTGCATCCGGTGTAACATCACCCACTGTAGGCTGTAACATTATCCCAGATTCCCAGATCTCTGTGATATTCACCTTCTTATTCTTGGGTCACATTTTTGTGAATGAGACCTGCTCACACACAGAGCAGAGCAAATGATCAACTCTCAGGAACACACACCTCCCGATGAACAGGTGGCTTTCACCAGGCTGAAACGAGCAATTTACAAAATGTTTGTGCGGTTAAGAGGGTTCGGTGAATCCAACTGTGAGCACTTGTATGAGTAAACCTCAGAGAAAAAAAGTGTTGGGTGTGTCAGAGGTTCAACCAACTTGTGCTTTTGAACCCATAGAGGCTAGTGCGGACATATCAATGAGGATAGACAAGTGAATGAAGAAAAGATGAATTATAACAGAATATATGTGATAATTAAGTCTTGGCAGAAGTCCTAGGTGCCTGACACATTAACCCGACGGCCGACCGTCGGCAGAAAAGGCAGTCGGACTGATCAGTCGGCATCTCGAGGTACGTAAGTGCCTCAGAACACACCGAAGCGACACAGACTTGAGTGTACGTTCTGCGTGTGCGTGAGACGTAATACGTCTTCATAACAGCAGGCGGCGCTAATCTGTATTGTCACCCAAAAAATGAAAACCAGCAGCTGATTGGACGAACGCATCACGTGGGTCTGGCTTCTCCCGGATTTTTCAACCGGGCATAATGGCGGCTTCGTTCGGAATACGATCTCATAATTTACGAAGATAGTTCACCGAATCGTGTTTCTGAAAACATTTTAAGAGAGAAATAGGCCATGCAGTTGCTGAATCAGTCTTCATTTCAGATCGACAAAGATCAGTTTAAAAGATTTTCGTCAGATTTTGAGAGGCTTAGTCAAGCTCATCCCGCTGGTCATTTCCAGGTTAGCACTGAACCAATCAGATTGGTCATTGAGTCCGACTGCCCGCGCTCCGACCCAGCAAGTCAGGTCGGCCAAAATTAAGGCCGCCAGCCCCTCCAACGAACAAAGGCACGGAACACACCGAACAGACCTGACCTCGCCAGACTGTCCGACGGCCGATTATCGGGTTGGTGTGTCAGGGCCATTAGCCCTGGGGCTAACGATGTAGGTGTGTCACTGATATCATGACTGACAGCCCCAGACAGGACAGCAAAGAAATAATACGTAAGCATGCATGAGAGGTATGAATGGCATGATGCATGAGAAATAAAACTACAGGCTTCCTGACTGAACTATGGCTGTATGTGTTTCCAGGGTGGACTTTATGCATATATAATCTAAAGTGGTTTCTCTTTTCCATTTCTGCTTCTGTTTCTTGCAACTGAACCATCTCTATGACAACTGAGCAAACTTCTTTGCGAAGGAAGGCCGTGAGATGGCGAGGTGGCTGAGAGCTCCATAAGAAATCTAGTGAGTGGAAAAACCAGCCATATGTTATTATTTATTCAACTTTAAATAACATTCCTGTTCCTGTGTGACTTTTTTAATTCTTGAGTTTACGTTGTGCCAGGGGCGATTCTAGGATCAGACCTGTAGGGGGGGCTCAGCCCCTAATGAGAATGTGACACGGATACAGTTTTTACTATTATAATTTTTAGGGGGGCTGAGATGAAATTTAGGGGGGGCTTGAGCCCCCTTAAAAAGGATCTAAAATCGCCCATGCTTTGTGCAGCATGGCTCCAGTGTGTCAGCACAGTCAAACTGTGAATGAGTATCTGTGAGTGCTAATGCCAGAGAGTCAGAGAGAGAGAGAGAGAGAGAGAATGAAATAGCAGTGTGTTTGTGTGTGTGTGTGTGTGTGTGTGTGTGTGTGTGTGTGTGTGTGTGTGTGTGTGTGTGTGTGCGTACCTGTACGTGTGTGTGATGAACGGGAGTGACATGGAGCATAGCATACATTGCTGAAATAGCTGATGTTGACTTGATTGTGTAGTCGAAAACACTGGGTAGCATGTGTGTGTGTGGTCATGTGTTTGTGTTGAGGTTACAGCCACTCTCTGCTGTTTGTCTCCAGTCTGTGGAGCCCTTCCAGCCTCCGTCCATTTCCCTTCTGTGTCCGGGTTGACTCTATACCTCCATTCCTCTTCGGTCCTCTGTCACTAACTCTTCATCCTCCCTGTGTCACTTCTAGTTTGTGTTTTCGTGACAAAACATAGTTTGGAGATCAAACATACTTATCGGGGATTCCATCTGGTGAAAGATCTTGTGTGACCCCCTGTCATGCAGTTTGAAACCACAACTTTAATTTTTCTCAGACTTGACAAAGCTCCTCCAGAGCCACAACAATAAGAAGTACTCCTTATGACATGTTCACTTTATATGTAAAATCAGCAAAGTGCCCCTTTATTACATTATAAATATAATACAATTGACAACATAATAGGAATCTCTCATTTTCACACGTAGCAACACAAATATACAGTAGCCTGTTCACACTGACACTGCTTGCTTTTCAGCAAATATCTTCATTATAATTCTGGGGGTAAAAAGAAACATATCAGATCACGTTGGATTTTTTTTAAACTATTATAACAATAAATACAGCAACAAGCAGAGCTCCTTCTACAGCATATTTATCTCCTTTATCTTCCATTCATACTATTTTCCTACACATCCTGCTGGCTCCCACCAGTTATTATTGTGGCCTGCTAGCCACTGTCGACACTGTAATCATCATAGCTGTGGTGGCCCGCTCATTACATGAGGGCTGTGCTGTGATTTGGACAAATTGCAATGAGATGTCTTTGCTTCTCCAAGGGTAACAAAACACTGGTTGGGACACATGGATCTGGATTAGGAAAAAAAGAACATGGACTTGTTAGGGAAGGGAAATATTCTCTTTGTCAGTGAAAGATAGAGAGCGTGATGTACTTTTAAATGTCTTGTGGTTGTTGTTAAGAAGGCATGCTGGTTGTTGGGGTTTGTGCATGAGTGTGTGTGTATTTCAGGCCTGTGTGTAATGTGTAATAACAACAGAGTAACAACAGAGAGAAAAAATGTAATTTCCCCCCAGGGGTTCAATGAAGTATGTCTTCTTCAATTGTAAGTTAGACTAACATTTCTTGGAGCTAAACACGCTAAACCTCTGCCAAACAATCACAACGTTAACATGGAACTTAGCTAGCTGTAAGTTGGACTTTAAATTGTATTCTGTTTGAAAATTATTTAGGCTTATATGTCCTTTACTTTCAATAGGCTGGCAAACTAGCTTACCTGGATAACTAGTTTCACTAGGTTAGCTAGGCTAATGCGCTAATCCTACATAGACCAAAGTTTGACAAAATATAATTCATGTGAGCTACAAATCGCTGGTAAAATGGATGCAAAGTCATCATTATTGGCAGTTACAACTAACTAAAATCCCATATAAATCTGCTTTCACTTGTTGTTGAGGAAATAGCTACCAGACTAATGCTTGAACGTTCCCACGTAAGAATAACGAGAGCTTTTCCCGTTCTTACCATTGTGCCACCATAGCTTAAATGCTACATTAGCATGGACAGTTGGTTTTTTGTTTGATACACTTTGATACAATCACCAGTTTTCATAATATTAACTAGATTATTTCCCCCACTTGCCATTTTCACTGGGCTCCAGCTAATTTGAAACAGGGAACATCGTTGATTATTTAGGCCACCAAAGAAGCTCTCCTTTTGAGAAATATGTAATATCCAAGTCCTGCTCCAGTATCTTACAATGAAATCTTACACTTATTTAGATTCATTTGAAGGAGCATAGTTTCTCCCTGTATTAACATGAAAAAGACCATAGGTATATTGATGAAATATTTGCATGTCTGCTCTCAACACCTCTATGGTTTTGTTAATTGCTGACAAGTTTTGCAAGTCTTTGACTGAGACTTCATATCAGTTGTGAATACACAAGATGTCTGCAGGTACATACTGACTCAGTCAGTGTGCTGGATGACCCTGCTGAAGATACTACTCTGTTCATAAGAATGTTGCTACATGAATCAGTTTGGAAATATGTGCTTCTCTTATGTAGGCTGTATGTTTTGTCACTTGGCTACACCCTTTGTCTTAATTTACTGGTCTTTCTTCTGTACCTTAATTGAGAACTTTGCTATACTGTTATCATTTGCGATTTACAAATTAATTAGCCGACATTGTTGGCTACCTATGTTGTGGCCTTCAAAAGAATATTACATAGTAGTCATCCCGACAAGGCTGTCTAAAGCTATGGCCATGTCTGATGTGCAGCACTGTATGCCACGTATCTGTATTCTGAAAGCTTGGCCTGGTGTTTGCTTTTCACACCTGATGTGACACATTTTTCACAGGCTACATAATGCAGTTGGATTTGCCAGATATGAGACAAAATTGTCTCCTCGTTACACTCTGTTTCAATCTTCAGTCTGACATTGTCTCCACTCTAACCGATTTTCATGAGGTAGGCGGATTCGATTTTCCCTAACCAACCACTAGAGACCAATGTATCCGCCTGAATCTAACATCATTTTTAGTCAACACCGATGCTTAACAAACGTCATGCCGACATACAGGTTAAACAAAGGGGCCTATTATATTGGTCGCCATTGCTGTTATTACTAACTACTCGTCAAATACTGACGTTTGGTCAGGAGCCCTTGGCGTCATTTTTCAATGTGCAGGGTAAACCCACTTAGTTAGGGTTAGGGAAAGACTGTGGGCGGCATTACAAAATGTACCTTTAAGTGGCACGCGGGACATAAACGGGACAGTTCGGTTTAGGAAAAGATGATGGGTGGGGTTACAAAATGTACATTTAAGTGACACGTGGGACAAGAAGAGGACACAAACCCTGCTCTCCTGGGTCAGGGGTGTCAGGGACAGTCCTGTGTTGTTTGGCCCGTGCACCACCCCAACCTGCCTCAGCCTTTAATACTACTCACTACCGTTGCTCTTTATACTAAGTCATCATACAGCGCCGCGGTCTAGCTGCTGCTATAGGGTGCCTTGTACGTCGGGCCACCGACTAAGCGTCAGAATGTGACGACTTGGGAGTGAAAATGGGTTGTGACAAAGCCTGACAACATTGTTAGCCCCCCCACGGCGCTCATTGGATCAGTTGTTTTACAGCCGAGAAACCACTGTTTCATGTCATGATGATAGACAAATCAGTCAACTCGGTGAAGTGGGCAGATTCAAAGGTCTGGACCCAGGCAACAGTTGGATGGGAGTGCAACACAAGTGTTCAGTAAAAGGTTTAAGACAGACAGCTAAAAGTTGACCTAGGTCAACCTCACAGATCAGAGACATATCTTCCGGGCCAGGTCCACAATGTGGCCGCTGCTGAAATCACAGGTTACAGATGGTCAGTTTGCGCAAGGCTCTACGTGGACCGTGCTCCACCCAGCAAGGTTGGACACACCTCTGACCACAGCTCCCCTGGCCAAGCACAGTCACACCTAGGCATTATCACCTTGGCTGTGCTCCCCGTGCAGAACTGTAAAACATCATTAATGCACAAGCTCTAAGAGTTCACGTTATACTCCTGTAAACCTCAAATCTTCTTTGGAAAGCTGTTGTATCAATGTTGCCAGTTGAATAGATACTAAAGATAGTTTGTTAGCGTGTTTCAGGAGTTACTCATGTCATGAAGTGCTGCAGAAAATTGCTTTGGTGTATCCATTTTCCCTTAACTTTATTGGTCTACATTTATTTTACTTTCCAGTGGTGGCATGTAACCACATACATTTACTCAAGTACTGTACTGCCAAGTACCAACTTCAAGTAAGTACATTCTACTTACATACTTCTACTCCACTACATGTCAGAGGGAAATATTTTACTTTTCACAGCACTACTATTTGTCTGACAGCTTTAGTAACAAGTTACTTCAGATTATAATTTGTCATCCCCTTCCTGTCCAGTGAAAACCGTGTACATGTATGTATTCTCTTCCCAATGTTTGAGCTTTATTTGCTACTGCCTAAAAAACACCTCCCTGTCCATTCTCATAGCTCACCACTTGACTGACCTCAATCTGTCAGGCTGGTGACCTTTAACCTGTAACCCTCTTGGGAAACGGTGTGTCTGCTAATAACCACTTAAGACAGAAATATTAAATAAACAACCATGCTTTTTTAAATCTACTAAATTGTTCCAGAGCAATGTGTAAAGAGATAATTTGGCCCTAAAGTGACATATTTTTCAGATCTCTTATGAAAAAAAAACCTACACTCAATTGTTTCGGTGCTTGATATGAGATTACAAAAGTCTTGGGTTGACAAAAGTGGCATAATATATGAATGCATTTGAAAATAAATGTCTAAAATGAAATTTTATAATATCGCTTTTTGAGTAGGAGTGATGGACTCGCCGGTGTGTCTTTTGTCCTCAGAGGGTTAAAATCAAATCTGCGCTTTTGTATAGACGACTGTTTTTTGCAGTCCACGTTATCGGCTCTGACCTCATACCGACCCCCCCCCCCCCCATTACATAGAAAAATGTTTTTTCATCTGAGCCACTATACCCCCACCACTTTTCAACACAAAGTGACGCCATTGGCTGCATATGTCCTGATTGTGTTACCATGTTGTCGTCACACAGTCAGTTTTCCAAAGGAATAAAAGACAGAAAATGACTTTCCAAACAACAAAGTGGTCCTGGAACTGTGAACGACGTGTGCAGTAGCTGATTTTAAAGATGTTTTGCAGTGTGACATGAGACACACATGTTAATCTAACTTCTCAGAAACCCAAGCCGTCTAATCAACAAAGCAGTTAAAACCATTCCATTCTGGACAATTAGCTCAAACATGCACTTCTAGTAACCTAACCACTATTAACACCCAATCAAACTACTATTCAGCTCTTTAAACCCCAAGGAGCTGACGGTATTTTTACAGCCTGGTTTAAGTCACAGCTCAGCATCTGGAGGAGCTGCTATTGTTGTGTTTTGTGTATTAGTGACCGTAAAGAGCCTTCATATAGGACCCAATAGACCTACTGTGAGATCCCAGGGACCAAGCACAGGGGCCACAACTGGGAAACAGTTGTATTGTTATTCGTAGAGGCAGACACTCAGGTCTCCCTTTTGAGCGCTGTTGGGGGATCCACCATTACAGGTAGTTGCGAACTGTTGCTACTTGTTGAGATGAGGGCCTAGTACACAATGACCTGCTGCAAGGTACAATGACTTCAAATAGGTTTCAAAGTAAACTCCCTCTGCACAATAGAAGGGCTTGGGCCCGTCAAGTCACAGACACTAAAGGCCACCTTGCGTATTGAGCCATGTATTGGTAATTTGTTGCTTTCAGAGTTTCGAGAGTCGTAAATGAACAGAGTAATACGATGTCTGTGCCACGTTTGCCAGTGAAAGGCCAGTGAATGGAGGAGGGCCAGGTGATGTTTTTGTGACCCTGCAGAGCAACGTTGTGATCAAATAGAGTCTCAGGGTCTGGACAGACTAACGGTCTGACTGAACTGCTGTAACAGCACATGTCCTCCTTCCACCTGCTGTTCTTCTGTATCATGAGGCAGATTTAAATACATCATTAGTGTCCTCTAGTGGCAGTTTCTGTCAAGTGCAGTAGAACTCAACTCAACCCTCTGAGGTCTAAGGGCATTTTAAGATATCTTCTTGAATTCTCCTTTTTTTCTCCCTGAGAAAACTCAGCTTTCTGTATAGTGACGCCCAGAATTGGGAAGACATTTTGTAATGTCACTTCTTGAGTAGGAGTGTTGTCAAACATCGCTTGGACTGACCGATGCGGCTTTTGTCCTCAGAGGTTTAATAATCAACTGTAACTGTTTTACGAATATCCTTATATCCAGTGTTGTAATGTAACGAAGTATTTCTACTTTGTTAATGTACACTGTTCACGTATCTGTACTTTACTTTTGTTATTTATATTTCTGGAAACTTTCACCTTTACTCCACTACTTTTCCTAAATAAAATGCATACTTTTACTTTGGCTTGGGAACCGGAGGGTCGCTGGTTCAAGTCCCCGTATGTACGGACCGAAGTACGGAGTATGGACTGGTAGCTGTAGAGATGCCAGTTCATCTCCTGGGCACTGCCAAGGTGCTCTTGAGCAAGGCACCGAACAGTTGTTTTAGTGGAACATTTGGATACATGGTTAAACGTAATTTCCTCTTACCAGTGTGTACTTTGTCTACAGCAATCCCACCAAACATCCCAGTTAGAGAGGAAATGCCCTAAACATATTCTTTGTAAAATCTTTACAATCATTCACAAAAGAACCAAGCAGGCCGACCTTGCTGCAAGATCCAAATTTTCTTCAAAACGTGACATTTTCAGCGTGTAGCTCGATAGCTCGAAGTTTGTTGTTGTTTCCCAAAGAGAACGGAGTTAGACAACGGCAACACACACATCGGCGGTGCCAGATGTTGTGGCGATTGTCCTGACGTTGGTTCAGACTACATCACCACTGGAGAGGTCACAACTCTAGGTGACCCTATTTCCTGGCCTACATCATTACTACATCTGAGTATAGTTTGTAGTTGCTGTTCCCATAAATAACACAACTGTCTTAATGAACAGACAAATCAAGTGAAGCAGTGTCAGTAAAGAATAATCCTGGCATTATTCTATGTTTAATTTTGTTTTCTTCATAAAAGACCCAACCCAACAACATGTTAGCTAATCTGTCAATACTTTCTAACTTCTCTACCCTGTCTGTGTCTGCAGCTCCAAGCTCAGTATTTGCTACTGAAGACGTAAATCTGTAAGAACACCTCACACATATATAGTTTATGAAGGAGCATGTCACCCAGTGCAACAGTGTGGCTCACTGATGTGTTTTTAACAACAATGGAGCTCTGTGGCACAGAGGAAGAACATATATCAGAAACAATAAAAGTGGCAAAACAACACAAATGTTCAGCTTAGTTAGGATACTATGAACTAGTCAATCATTAACCTTTGACCCTGCCAATAGCCTTACATTTCCACCTACAACACACGCACACTGCTCATCCACATCAAAGCCAACAGGTGGAAAAAACCGCCCTAACACATACACATTGAGGAATGAAAGGCGGCAATCAACATGTGACTGCCTTTAATGATGTGGGAGAATAAACATGTGAGTGAGTAGTGGAGCGGTCAGCAGAAACCAGCTCAGCTCGAGAAAACAGCTCAGATGCTTATTGGCCGGCCACGTTAGCATACCAGCATCTATGGCCATGTCTGTGGCCCCGGGGCAAAGCAGTGATGATTAACATTTAAAACAGGGCCAGGGACAGGACACCCCCCCCCCTCCCTCCCACATTAGTTTCTTTTGGGTGCGGTATTTAAATTCCTCTTTACTCACTGGTGTCTCCATCAATACAAACTCATGTCAAGCAGGCACTGGTCAAACGTACAGAACGTTATGCACATCCACGAGTTTCCAAAAGTACAAAATATGGCAGGTGTTTGTTTGGGTGGTTTTGTGAGAATTCTGCTGCTGTGCAAGATAACAATACATCTGAAAGGGTGTCAAAAAACCAAAGACCAATCATTTTGAAAAGCAGAGCATGACCAAAACATTTGGGATAGATCTGAGAGTAACGGTAACATCGTGGATCTAAGCCTGGGTATAACTGCGGTGTTTTAAGATTTACACACTCAGGAGGCTGTTTTGGTAAAACTCCATTTTGGGGGGGATGGAGGGCTGAAACTGAGAGAACCAGATCATGTGTATAGGCTACTCTCAGTCATTTGGACTTGTGACCATGCCTAGTCGTGAGCCCTTGTGTATGTGCAACCAAAGCAGTTCAACCAAAGAGTGAAGGTCACTTCTCAGCGTCTGTCTGCACGTTGGTGTATTTATGTGAGGGGAAAATGTATGCATGGCTACAAAGCCGTCTGTGTGGCAGCACCGTGCTAAAGCATAAAGAATAGGCCGGCCCAGTCGTAACACACTCTGTGACAAAACACTTACAGCCTGTAGCAGAGAAGTGCCACATTCATCAGCTATCTGCCAGAGCACTTACACACCCACCACCAACAGCTCTGAGACAGAGGACTGAGGGGAGGAGAGAGATGGGGAGAGAGAGAGAGAGAGAGAGAGCGAGAGAGATGGAGAGCTGGAGAGATGGAGAGAGAGAGAGAGAGAGAGAGAGAGATGGACGACGGGAAAAAGGGACAGGTAGCAAAGAAACTGCAAACATTTTTTTGTAGTGTGAGAAGAGAATTATTAGAGTAAAGGTGGAAATCGAGAAAGAAAATAGAGATTTCCTTGTTTCAGAGATTAAAAGCAGAATATATGAAGCTAGCTCCATCACCTCATCAACTGTACTTTTTCCAAACTCCATACAGGGAATCAGATATCACAATATCCCTAACAGGGAGCATTCAGTACAATTATACATCTAAAAATGCATCATATTTTCCTTTTATACTCTTAGCGGGTCACAGTTTAGACTGCATTTAAGTCAGCTAAATCTGAAAATTCTATTCTATTCTATCCATTTTGGGTCTCTGTTTCTCTGTCTCTTTACGGTGCGTAAAAGTGTGACATGCTGCATCTGTGTGTAATGCATGAAAAGGATTTGTGTATCAAAGTCATGAACTTTGTAATTGTATTTATTTATGTACAGTATACATCTGTGTGATTCTATACTGATTGTAAAATTTGTGGAAATCTCTGTTCAAGGGTAGAGTTCCTCTTTGGTGTGAAATGATATGGGTAGTAGATCTGGAGGAGGAAAGGAGAAAAGTAGTGAGAACAATACTGCCCCGCACAGGCAAAAGGCAGCAACTTCGTTTTTTGGTTGAAAATGAGTTTATATGTTTGGGACATTCAAGGCATCCTTTATCATGTGAGTCAATTTCGTTGTTTTTTGGAAAAAATAATGGGTTGTCTGAAAGCTATAGTGCGTAGTTTCTGCCGCCCCCATGAGGAATTCTAAGTAATGACAACAACACTGTTGGCGCGTCAACATGTACACGTGCAGGTTTTTCTCGTTTTTTTCGTGGTGGCCAGCACAAAATGGGAACCATCCATACGGAGGTTGGGTTTAGGAAAAGATGAACGGGAGAAGCAAACGTCACACACCAGGACATGATCCGCGGTCTCTGGGGGACACACGACGACAACAACGGGACGGCGGAGGTTGGGTTTAGGAAAAGATGAATGAGAAAAGGACGCCTAACACGCCGGGAGACAGCCGCGGGGAACGCACGACAACAACGCGACGGTTGTGATTAGGAACACAACAACGGGGAAACAAAATGCCACACGCGGGCCACGATCCCCGGTCTCCTGGGTGAAAGTCCTGTGTTGTTTGACCCATCCACCATCCCAACCAACCTCCTTATGCGGATTTTCGGCATTTCATACTACTCGCTACCGTAGTCGTGCTGTGATCATGAAATATGCTTCCCATTGAAATACATTAGTTTAAATGTTTGTGCTGGCCACCCTGAATCAATAGATTAAATAACGTGACCATTTCACGAACTGCCGTGAGACTGGGTTGTCTGTGATTGCACACATCCTATGAAGCTTGCAATGCAGTATCAAGTCATTATTGAGTTCCTCTAAGGTGGAAGTTGAGTGACAGTGACACTTCAGTCATTTTAGAAATGTATTATACATTTATCTACTATTTTATTAAGACAGTTTATTACAATACTGTACGTAAACTCAATTTAAACACCAAAACAATTCGTCCACATGAGTAAAGGTATTCTTTTTTTGCTTCAGGGGCAATTTATCTCTTGCATTGCTTGAGGACAAGGGTCTTCAATGATTTTTAAGCCAAGAACCCCTTAACTGAAAGAGAGATGGAGCAGGGACCCCCTAATACATATATTGTATAACTACAATAACGTTTGAGTGGCCTAAAACCTTTAAGGCCTTTTTACAGTAGCCACAGCCGACCTGGCGCATGCCAATGTGATGTCAAAATGACGTAGATCTCGCTGGCGCGCCAGGATTTTTTTACAGCGACGCGCGACAAAGCGGAAACAGGAAGCATGGACGAGTTCGAGAGCAACGTGATGCCAGGACTCTCAGAGTGACTGCAAGTCTCTCTTGTAAACTTACTGGGTTAAGATGAGTCCTTTTATGGTGAATGAAAGGCTTGATCCCACCAAGTAGGTCATTGAATCAAATCGAAGCATTGACGTTAATGCTGCTGCCAGTTCTGCCGTTGTTTACCTTTTTCTTCTTCTTCTAGTCCGTAGAAATAGCAAAGTCGGTAGCCTTTCCTCATTAGCACCGTCTCCGTTCAGAAGTAGACTGCAACTAGTGTCGCGACCACCACGCGTGAGTATAAATAGTTACGGCGCTCCCATGACGTCACATTGACGCACGACAGGTCGGCTGTGGCGAATATATTGGACGTACCTTTTTAATGCATAGAATACTAAGCTATTAAAATAGCCTGATACTTGTTGGCATTATTTTTAAGTCATGTTTTAATGTTAAACATACATGTGGCACAGTGAATCCTTGAGATGAACTGTATCTGTGGATGGCCTTAGTGACTACCTTACCTATAGGCCAGTAAACAGTGGGGATTTACATTTGCTAATAATATGTTGGATTCATGTTAAGACTTTTTAATTATTTTTTAAAAACTTAAGGCCCCCTCTTGCATTGACTCTGAGGACCGCCTAGGGGTCCCGGACCCCCTGTTGAAGATCCTTGCTCTAGGAAACTAAAGCTGAGTTTTTTTCTAAACATTTTGATATAAAATACATGGGTATCAGGTTATATGCAAATACCCTTAAAAAGTGAATTTAAGAAGATGTGTAAAAATCAAGAAAAGGCCCTCAGACCTCAGAAGGTTGAATTGACATAGGAGATCCTGCTCTACGAAGGACAGCAGGAGCTCTGTAGGGCTCTGCCTCCTCTGCCCCCCAGACTGCCCTTTCTCCTCTTGCCCTGCAGGTGTCGCTGTTGAAACATTTTACAGTAATTAGAAGTACGAGAGCAGAGAGAAAAACACTGAACTGAAATGCACTCCTGCACTATTTTTCTGCTGCTAAATTCTATATGTTCTACCTTCACGTCACGGTGAACCTAACTTATAACAATCAGTGCTGTTACAAGTCTACTTATGTGCTGTCTTTAATTGTCTGTTGTCTGTCCTGTAACCTGTCTTAAATGCTCTACTTTAAGTAGTAATTGCACTTTATGTATAAACTATAATGTGTGTGCACTAAATGTAGCCTGTCTTACATGTTGTTTTGATATATTTTAAATGCAACAGCGTGCTCAGCGTGTAACACCACTTGATCCATGGTGAAACGTTGCGTCTCACTATATACAGTGTACATGGTTGAAATGACAATAAAACCCACTTGACTTGACTTGGAAAAGTATATTGTAAATGATAGTGAGATTTGGTAATGGTTTAATTCAACAAATTACTCTTTTTAATATTTTGATGTCTCTCTTGCCTCTCAAAAATAGAGAAGAAGCAACCTCCTCTGCTTCTATGGACCAGCCTTCTCTGCAGTGTGGGTGCGGTAACTCAGGACAGACCCTAGAGGAACATCAACATACAGTGGCGGGATATACAATGAGTTCATCAGTGTGAGCAACTGGCACGTACTTCCTATTTCATTCAGATTTTTCTGCAGCCTCTCCGCAAAATCTGTCCTTACAAGGAAAGGGAAGTGACACCGGACAACGAAGGTGACTACACCTTGCCTCGGTATCTTTGTAGCAGGGGCCAAGTCATTTTGATGTGGCATTATTCTGTTGATTTCAACTAAATGTATGGACTTGGGGGGGGGGGGGGGGTAAACCCATTGAGGGTTAATGGATTTGCCAGGTATGTGGAAAAGAGGTGTGTATAGTAACCCTAGGCCAACTTTGCAGTTGCACATTACTTTGTCAATAGTCTCACATTGCCAGACCTTCCTCCACAGCACAGCGGAGGAGAGTCTGGCTAGTCCACACAGCATATCGGGATGGGAGAAAAACGTCCTCTAAGCACTAGAAAACTAAACACCAGGAAAAGCCTCGGGAAGGAACTTGTTTTAGTGGAACGTGTGTACTTTCAAAAGTTGTTTTAGTCGTGCAACAGAGAAATCAGATTGGACAGATAGTCCTCACAACATGATAGTTGCTCACATTGACATGACATTTATTCTGTTGGAAGGTAACACAGAGACTGGCATCTACCATAATCTGCTGTTTATGTGTAACAGAATACTTAAGCTCAGGAGTCCAAAAGTCCAGTCCATTTAAAAGGATGTTGATGTCACTGGTTTACATTCCCTAATGCTCATACAGCTTCAGTTTAGTTTGATTTCAGATTCAGTTAAAAATCAAGCCCTGCATGTGTTGCATCAGATGTGCTACAGGAAAATTGTAGAAAATGTTAAGGATAGGACTGGATTGAGAACGTCTGCTCTAGCCCTAAATAGACAAAGAACCTCTCAACACTTTGACCAGCCTGGCTACTGTGTAGGGTGGCTCGCTCTTTCTTATGGATGGAAATGCCCTGGCTTTCACTGTACATCTGTCCTCTCTCCTCCTGACTTAAAAGGAATGAAATTCCCAAAACAAGCCCATTGAAGAAGTTAAGACATCGTGGATCACCTGGGGAGTGTTGTGTGTTCTGGGCTAAAAATAAACCAATGTCCAATGCGCTGTATTATTTCGGATTCGGCAATCCATTTATTCACTGTTCTGTATACACATCTTCACTGTAATGTTCCACTTACAAGTCAGAGACAAGAGTAAAGTTCTCCCATTAACCGGTTTATTAAACCACTCAAAACAGTGCCGAGAAAACTTAAAGAAATGAATTTTTTCCAAGGAGACAAAAAAAATACGTTAATATTGTGTTGGAGTGTCTCAGAAAAA
Organism: Sander lucioperca; assembly: GCF_008315115.2. Classification (NCBI taxonomy): domain Eukaryota; kingdom Metazoa; phylum Chordata; class Actinopteri; order Perciformes; family Percidae; genus Sander; species Sander lucioperca. Next base: position 1,394,004 of record NC_050187.1, read on the forward strand.
CAAATGTATGCATGGTGCGTACAGGATTACGGCCGCTGTCCCCACTGCTTGATGTAGTCAAAGATGAAGCAGGAAGTTAGTTTGTGAACTGTGATGGAGGATTGTTTTTTTTAACATGTCTGATGGTCTGTTTGTTGTCGTGTCAGACTAATTTTCAGTGATGTCCCCTTGGTCCCAGATCTTAGCTATTAGCTTGGTGAATACAATGTCATTAGTACTGATAAGCAAAATGGCCAAAGCTATGAAATTAAGACTCAATTTACCCTTAATGTAACACTTTATAACAATCACCTACATATATGGTAAATTAACAGTTAATTCAATGTTAGTAAAAGCAACATTATGTAAGTATTTTAACCTTAAAATAACAGTAACGCTGTTAGGCAATATTTGGATGAAACTGGATCATATTTTATGGTGGAACTGTTTTCTGGTTTTCTGTCTGATGTCCTCTGGCTCCTCTGCCTCGACTCCCAGTGATTTATAGAGTTTTCAGATTGACAGAAAGCTTTACTCGTTGCTAAAGTGGTTAATAGTTAGTGCTAAGGCTAACCGCTAACTGCTGCTAACTATAGCTGCCATCAGCTGGTTGGCTTAGTTAGCTGTGCTGCCAGGACTGGGAGTGCCTAGCACAGGGCATTGTTAATGTTTACATATAGTCTCGCTTTGCTAGACCTTCCTTCACAGCGCTGCAGGGGAGGGTCTGGCTAGTCCACACAGCATTCCAGGATGGGAGAAAAACGTGCTCTGGTTTATTGGGATTTCTTTAAACCAATCACAATCGTCATGGGCGGTGCTAGGCACTGGGAAAAGCCGCGGTGCCTCTGCAAAATAGCCTTGGGAAGGAACGCGTTTTGGTGGAACGTGTACGACGTTCAAAAGTTGTTTTAGTCGTGCAACAGAAAACTCAGATTGGACAGACAGTCTAGCTAGCTGTCTGGATTTACCCTGCAGAGATCTGAGGAGCAGTTAACCATAGTCCTCAGAAATCCACCGGAGGTTAGAATGCCAACACAAAGGAAGCCCAAGGCAACGGATATCCGGCCTAAATGATTGAAATCCGGGGGAATTTCCGTCGGCAATGGAGCAATCCCAGAAGTGGAACTAAAGGATATAGACTAATGTTTACATCACTAGCAGAGGAGCTTTGGAATGCTGGGAGGAGGAGGTTTTCAGGACCGGTGTGGTGGAGAATGCTTTTGGGGAGAGGCGGTGTGTTGACTGATGTGTGTATATCAAAACAGTATAATGAAGAGGAAGTAAAGCATGGTTTTGTAGTCCCAGTGAGAGCCTGAAGCTCAGTTAAGGTACAGATGAAGAACTGTCGAACTCCAGTGAAGAATGTTCCATACAACCATAGCCGTTCATCTTCTTCAGTTTCAGGTGGTCCAACAGGCCCTGGGTCTCCAGGACTGCCTCCTTCTTAGAGAACATCCGGCTGATCTCCATGAAGGTCTTGTTTTTGGTCTCTGGGATCACAATATAGACATAGACGGCCACGGCCAGACAAATGGCACCAAACACCAAGTAGCAGTAAGACCCCGCTGACATCTGATGGTCAGATGTGGCAGATGGACGTAGGATCATTGGAAGGAGTAAAAGATAAGGAATAAAAAATGAGATTGAGACATAATGAAACAAGTGATGTATGAATTGTCAATCCAAAGATGAAAGAGTTATTTCGGATTAAAAGCAGAGGACTCAAAACAGAGAGCAAAGGAAAGGGTTACGAATTAATGATTTGTATACACAGAACAGACATGATGCGGCACTCGGTTGGAAATAATCAACATCCAAGTTTTAATTATGATTTTAATTAATTATGAGGAAATTCCAACTTTTCTGAATTGGAGAGTCATAATAAAGAAGTGCCTAAAAATTAAGCACATACCACACATCACATCAGCCAAACTCTGTTGTTCAAGTTAATTAAACTCCTATTTAAAGGTCCCATATTGTAAAAAGTGAGATTTTCATGAGAGAAACGCACACAGCCCAATAGTGCATTAAAACTAGTTGTCAGGACTTCCGTACAGTTGTGATGTCACAGCTATACTATATATAGGTAGAAAGTGCTGCTACAGTGCCATTACAGTCATTCTCCGGCTGCAATGATGGTGCAGAGACGCTGATAGCACAAATGCTAAAGACCCAGAAACCCTGACCAATCAGAGCAGACTCTACGTTTTTAGCATGGGGGATTAAAGAGACAGGCACTAAAACGCAGCATTTCAGACAGAGGGTGAATATATGTATATTTAGACAGACAGTATGACAAAAATAATGTGTTTTTTGAAAATGTAAGCAAGTAAACGTGTTCTAGTGGAAAACCAAAATACAAGTGTGAACCTGAAAATGAGCATGATATGGGACCTTTAATAGTGTACTGTGTAATATAGTTAATACACAGGATCTTAAATACTCATTTGACCTACTCTGTAATCATACAACCCTCCTGAGTTATCCTGTGATGTGAACGAGAACATGGAAATCTTGTTCACCTCTACTATCCAGTGACGCTGCATTATTACATTGTAATTAGTGGTGCTCCAAACGAAAACTTTTGTCACCATTTAGGGGATGTGCTGAAAAAAAGTTCAGCTCGGCAGGACGTATCTTGAACTTTAGATTTCTTGTAATAAACCATGCCCACTTTAATCAAGCTAATCTTAAAGCGTAACTCTCGCCAAAATGCAATCTAGGGTCTTTTTGTGAATGTACCCGAGTCAAACTTTCGTTTAAAAGCATATTTAGGACGGAAGTGTCACTTTTAAGATTTACCGTATTTTCGTTTTTCGGTCAAATGGCCTTTTGAATGGGAGTGCTAGGGGAACTTTTATGCTAACTTCAAAATAGCTATTTTTAAAACACTAATAAGGCTCGACACAATATGAAACTTTGTTCGAAGTATGACCAGGGTCTCTACACATGAACTTGAGCATTGAGAACATTGTGTACACAGAGTTTACTAAAAAGAAAGGTTTTGAGCAACGAACGAAAGTTTGACTCGGGTACATTCACAAAAAGACCCTAAGTTGCATTTTGGTGAGAGTTATGCTTTAATGCATCGACTGAGATGTGTGTTTCTTGATGCATTTCTTACATCCGGTTGTGTGTTAACATGCATTTCACAGCAGGCTGAAATGACACTGTTAGTTTACATTGTTGATGTTAGCACAACACAAGTAGCAACAATCCTTTCTGCTGGCAAGATGTAGAAGTAGAATTGTATAAAATCAAATGAAAACAGAGCTGAACAGTGCAGCAATTATGTTATAGTTAAGTCTGACCGTCTGACTGTTTAGTAGGATTTTGAAATCCTGTGGGATTCAAACCCTGAACCTTTGAATCACCAAAAAGGGTGACTTTTTGGGGAAACACGCTTACAACAGTCAAAATGTTAGTGACCCAAAAATGGAAAAGCCACATAACTCTTTATTATTATATTATTTAATTCAACTTCAAGTATCCTTTTTCTTGCAGTGGAAAAAGGCCCTCAGTGCCTATAGTGCCAGGGCCTCTGATAGCATACTGTACTCGGAGCAAATGGAACAAATGCAGCTAATTGAACTTTGACATTTTTGAATGTCTACCTTTGTCTGTCTACACTGTAAGCCAACATCTCAGACTTAGATTTTGAGCAGTTCTGTGCTACTCTTACACTCTCTCGTGCAGTTCTGTGACTGCAAAATCAACAGACATTGGTGGGACTGGAACAAGGGTAAGACTGTGTTACTGCCAGCAGGCCAGATTGATTTCTGGAGCCAAAAAACAGGATGTTTGAAAGGGATTTTAAATGGATAGAAAGGCCATTTCCATTCAAATCAACGTAGCAGAATGGTCAGAGCAAGAGCCATTTTTATGTGTACCATTGCCATAGTAACGTATAAACTTCCGATAATAAGCCGACTTGCGGCAAGTTGCGGAGCTGTGGTTTTGCAGCAACGGACAAACGAGCCGTGGAGTAGTTACGTTATGAGGCAGAGAGTCAGCTGCTAAACGAGTCAAATTAACTTAATGTTTCAGCCACACAAAGCACGTTGCTATCGCCACGAGTGACAGCTTTGTTCGGCTCGTTTTCTGTGAACGATGTGGCGAAGGGGTAACGTTACGGCGGTGTTAGCAAGCTAATGTTAGCCAACTAACACCGCCGTGCTTTTATGCTGCATCGGTTACAGAGAATGAGCTGAACAGCGGGCTGGGTCTAACGTTAGCGGTCCGCGGACCCACTTGCGCTGGATATAACATTAGCACTGCGTCTAACTGTCCCTCCTCACTCCCTACAACACCGAGGACATATCCCGAGCTGCGTCGGCCGGCTCTCCTCCCAGCGAGCTGTGACACAGTTTATGGCCCCACTGACACTATGACAAATCGCAATTTTGTTGTGTACCAATCAAATGACCACGGGAAACAGTTCAATGGCCTTTCTATTTGTTTTATTTCTATGATCAAGCACTTTATATTGGGAGCTTTTTAAAAATGATATAAAAGAAAAGACAATAATTGTGATTGGAACAAAACCAAGCAGCGGGTCAGTGAACAGATTATCCAGTTCAGATCACATTCAATTTGCAGTTATTAAAAAGCCAGAGCGCGCCTAGTAGTATTAACATTTAGGAAAGAGAAATGCTCAAGCAGGGCAGCACATAGTACAGCTTTCACCTGTAAGAAGGGGAAGACGAAGCCCACAGTAAAGTTAGACAGCCAGTTCAGTGATCCTCCGACGATGTAGGCCGCTGGACGATGGGACTGTTTAAACAGCTCTGCTGTGATCAGGAAGGAAACCCCCGCTAGAACAAGAACGAAGTACAAAAAATATGAAAACATCAGTGCAAATCATACACTTCTGTTGAATGAGTTGATTGAAAGAGGTACGCTAGTGATTTAATATTGGACTGCTCACGAGAGACAGATTTAAAGGAACACGCCGACTTATTGGGACTTTGTCTTATTCCCCGTATCCCCCAGAGTTAGATAAGTCCATACATACCCTTCTCATCTCCGTGCGTGTTGTAAGTCTGTCTGACGCCCCCACCGCTAGCCTAGCTTAGCACAGATCCTGGAGGTAACTGGCTCCATCTAGCCTACTGCTCCGAATAAGTGACAAAATAACACCAGCATTTTCTTATTTACATGTTGTGCTAAAATTGTTGCTGCATACCCCTCTGACACTGGGTAGTTGCACCCCTGTGAGAAGGGTATGTATGGACTCTGGGGGATACGGTGAATAAGCTAAAGTCCCAATAAGTCGGCGTGTTCCTTTAAAAGAACGGTCAATATCTGTTCAGCAAAGGCTGAGATATCCTGACTTTTAGTCCCTTGTATGGGTGAAGCTCCCAAAAGTCTTGATCCTACATTTTTCACAATGCAACATGACTTGCATGTGTTAGTTCTGCAGGCTCTCTGTAATACATCTCCAATTCCAAACTAAGAGAACCCAACATTTGTTTTAATTTATTTCTATACACTGTAAACCCAGAATTAGTTGTAATTAAACTTTTTAGTGGCCACTACCTATTCTTTTGTATTTTGTTAAAAAACATTTTCATTACTAAGTCTCTGGATGACACAATCTTATGAACATAGCCATACTGAGAAATACAGAGAGAGTTGTGTGGAGCTGATAGTCTTAATTAGCTTTGTAGCAACTCATTTGGCAATGGCTTGAATGTAACGGACGTTCATTAATATGAAAAGTTACGCACTAAAGGCTCTGACACACCAACCCTCTCAAAAAAGTGCCTCAGAACACACCAAAGCGACGCCGACTTGAGCGTACGTTCTGTGCGCGTGCGCGAGACGTAATACGTCTCCATAACAGCAGGCGGCGCCGATAATCGGGTTGGTGTGTCAGAGCCTTAAAGCTTTAAAGGTCCCATGGCATGACATTTTCACTTTATGAGGTTTTTTTTAACATTAATATGAGTTCTCCCAGCTAGCATTTAAAGCTACAGACACAGAAATGGCACATCCTAAGGAAAGCTCATTGTGGGACTGGCTCTAGTGGCTGTAATTCTGCACCAAGGCTGAATTTCGGGAAAGAGACTTCAGATACAGTATTAGGGGACCACTAAGGCCTATATAAAAGAGACTTCAGATACAGTATTAGGGGACCACTAAGGCCTATATAAAAGAGACTTCAGATACAGTGTTAGGAGACCACTAAGGTCTATATAAAAGATACTTCAGATACAGTATTAGGGGACCACTAAGGTCTATATAAAGAGACTTCAGATACAGTATTAGGGGACCACTAAGGTCTATATAAAAGAGACTTCAGATACAGTATTAGGGGACCACTAAGGCCTATATAAAAGAGACTTCAGATACAGTGTTAGGAGACCACTAAGGTCTATATAAAAGAGACTTCAGATACAGTATTAGGGGACCACTAAGGTCTATATAAAGAGACTTCAGATACAGTATTAGGGGACCACTAAGGTCTATATAAAAGAGACTTCAGATACAGTATTAGGGGACCACTAAGGTCTATATAAAGAGACTTCAGATACAGTATTAGGGGACCACTAAGGTCTATATAAAAGAGACTTCAGATACAGTATTAGGAGACCACTAAGGCCTATATAAAAGAGACTTCAGATACAGTATTAGGGGACCACTAAGGTCTATATAAAAGAGACTTCAGATACAGTATTAGGGGACCACTAAGGCCTATATAAAAGAGACTTCATTTACAGCATTAGGGGACCACTAAGGCCTATATAAAAGCATCCAAAAAGCAGCATGTCATAGGACCTTTAAGTTTCTGTATGGGAGGGGCAGGGTCATTTGAACTGTTGTCATTACTTAGAATTCCTCATGGGGGAGACAGAATCTACGCACTATAGCTTTAATACAACTAAACATGTTAAGTTTCACCTTGATTAAAAACGTAAACGGTTTAAGGCAAACGGGTTTCCATGCAAATTTCTAGTAAAGTCAACTAGTTTGGGATAACAGTGTATAATACCTCTTCTGTTCATACTCCACCACAACAGAGCTGGTGTCTCCTGTCACATCATAAAGAAATTGATGATACTAATTGTGGAATATCTAATAATGTAAAGTTGCTCTAGTACTTGAAAAATTAAACCTCATTTTAGACCCATATTGAGCCACGCAGAGGTAGACTCTTTTACATTTTTTAGAGTTAAGGTAGCATTTTGTTTTTACAAATCAAGCACCTTGTGTTTTTTTTTGCTTTTGTTTTTCTAATAAAAAATGAATATCTCCTAACAGGATATGTCTGGGCAAGCAGATACTGATGGTACTGATGACTGCCTGTGAAAGGAAAATATTCATGTTAATTCATTTTACACCAATATGGCTTATGAAAGGCTAATTAGAGAATGGAATCAGTTGAGGGCCAGGCCAGCATGTGCACAGTCATATATCAAAGAATGCATATGACTAATTTGTTATTATTATATTCTATAATTAAAACTCCATTGTTTGTCTCTCTTACAGGAGGCCGTAGAACATGGATTTGTCAGTGTGCAGAACTGAAAAAAATAAAATAGGCATATTTATCATTCAGTGTATTTGTATGATGCTGTAGAACAGCATGTACATTATGTGATTGCTATGGCTATTAACACTTGTAAATATTATGAATTAGGTATCAATTTACATATTTGACAAACCGTATGTAAATAGGAAGATTAATAGCCTAAGCTACTCTAGGACTCTTACTTTCAAATTCTTTCAAACTTTCTTCAAATTAAAGACCCCTTAAGAATATTTAGGGTTTGAACCCTAGAGGGAGCCATTTAATAACACAAAGCAACTTTAACCTCTGCAGACTAATCACATCAGTGGTGCTGTTTACTACCTGGAAAGTGCAGAAGCCACACAAAAAGCGCAGGATGAAGAAAACCTTATTTTTAAAATCTGTTGCACTTAAAAAAATAAAGTACAAACACTATATTATAAATAATATGAAATGTTTCTTCTCCTCCATCTAGTGTTATCTCTCCATGCAGATAGTGTTGGTTTTATTATCAATGCAATGTAAAGAATAATTGGAATAATTGACATTCAAAAAAAAATCCAGAATCAACGTCCTGGTTGCTTTGGATCACCCACAGACACACGTTGAGGACAGTCTACATTGGCGCTAAAATGAGATTATCCATTACTCGATTGACAGAAAATGAAACTGCTTTGGCAATTGATAAATCATTTACATACTTTTTTTTAAAGCAAAAATGACAAAAAGTGGCATGTTGCAGCTTGTCAACCGAAGCATAGCCTTCAGGCAGAGCACTGCCGTTGTGCTTGTGTTGGCTAATTGGAACCAGCTGTTTGCAATATGCTTCACGATGATTGGCTCATCGACACCTGTTTGGCAAATAACATTTAATTATATTCATGCAGGTGTATAGCGTCTTTTATCACTGTTACTCTGCAAGGTCATGTTGTATTCATTTGCATTGGTATTAATTAATTAATTAATGAAATTAATCTGTAGCAGTTAAGCTTTCAGTGTTGTCTTGCATGTGCTTGCCTCGTTGGGATCAGTTGAATATGCCTGTATGGGCGCTATTAGTCTGGGCATTTTCACCTGGTGGGGTTTGTATTGACCTTTTTTCACAGCAGACATTATTTTTGACTTGTCATAGTAGGAAAAGCACAGCTGAGATTGATAACCTTAACGATGGCTCAATTCCATCAAGTGTCCCAGTAAGCTATTTTAGTGAGTCAGCATGCACAATACCAGGGCCTCTCCTAAGTGGAATGCAGCCATCAGTAATGGGTTTTAGGCTTTTCCTACTATGACATGTCAACATGTCTGCCTTGAAAAAGGTCTATATTTGCTCATACATGCTACTTAACAGATACCTGAGATCATCTGTACCATCCGCTGTTGGGTTTCTCAACAAACTATAGGTCATCTGCCATCCCTGCCCATGTCACAGCACATATTTTTTCATTTATTTAAGTATAGTGTACATGTGTATTTATGCTCTTATCTATTTATTATCTCATGTTTTTATGTGTTTTTGTGCGATTGGGTATATGTTGGCTACCTGTTGTGAACCAAATTGCCCCTTGGGGATATTAAAGACATTTCAACATAGGTAGTGTAGTGTTACATATAGTTAGGGTTGGGTACCGTTCACATTTACCTTTTGCTCTGTAATAACAAAAACATTATTACACTTGTCAACGGTGTCTGCGTGAAGTTTTGAAAAGTGCAACCCCTTTACCAGCATTGCCGTGACGCTCTGTGACTTAAACAAGAGTGTGTGTGTGTGTGTGTGTGTCTGTGTGTTTCGGACCCCCGCTCTCTATCAACATGCAGAGAGGGCAGAGAAACTCGTGCTTACTCGCTCTCAGGTACCGAAATTTGGCACCGTTTTATTTAGCGTGAATCGGTCCACGGTAGTACAGATGTAATTCGAAAAAAAGTACAGAGTTTGGTACCCCACCCTGCATATGTCACATGGTACACTATAGCCGCATGTTCATCTGTGGCTAGACACGATGTTGTCTGAGCTCATCTCAGATGAGAAGACTAGCATGCTTAGATTCAGATAGTGGATGTGGGTTTTGAACCCAGGTCCGACAAAACAACACATGGGATATGTCAGCTTCAGCCTTGGGAAAGTGGGATAGACAGTGTTTACTAGCTTTGAATATTTTATGGACCAAATAATGAATTGATTAAATTGAGAATGTAATCAACAGAATAGTGGATAATGAATGAATGAATGAAAATGATGTGTATTTGAAATCTGTTCACAGCTCCTCTGACACCATGTGATATGAAGAATAACCAGAGCAAAATTATACCATGAACATCTTAATGCAATGGTTAGTGGTGATGTCTTGTTTTAACTCGGGAATGCTTCATCTCCTGTCGGACAGATTTCCAGATTTTTCCTCGGGATTTTGAATATTAACTATGATGTCTAAACCATCCAGGGTAGATGTACCACCAGCTTTGAGATTGTGAAACAATGGTTTATGCCCCTGTAGAAGCCACAAGTCCATATGAAATCATCTTTGTTTTAATAATGGATCATAATCATGGATAAGTACTACACTACCCACAATCCTAACATAACCCATATCGCCCACACCAAAGGCATGTGTCATATCTACTGCGCCATCACCACCACCATTGTGTTTGTTGCTTTTTTGAAGTGTATGTTACTATTATTGACCTATTCTTCCTTCCTTCTTTCTACTGTTTTTTTCCAAGGTTTTGTAGTTTTAAAAAAATATTTTGTCGCCTTTATAATTAGCATTTAAATGTTTTTCAGTTACAAGGCTGTAATCTATCGCTTACATCGCTGTTTTGTCCCTCTTTATATAGACTTTTTGTTCTACCAAAAATGATTCTCGCTGGTCAGGGGGTACTTGGCTTAAAAACACAATTGAAAGGGGGAATATTATTGAAAAGAGTTGGAGAATCACTGGTTTAGACATCATAGTTAATATTCAAAATCCCAAGGAAAAATCTGGAAATCTGTCCTATCCACATCATCACAGTCCTTCAACATGCCGTATAGAGCAACTTGCCTGGGCCGATACAAAAGCCAGCGATGATGCCGACCACACAGCAGACACTGACGTAGTGCATGGATGATAGGTGACTCTGCCGAGGGAGAGAAGAAACAGCATGACAAGGAGAAGTCTGATCACATTTAGCTATTTTCTCTAATGAAAAACTTGACCCCATCCTTTTCCAACACTGCTTCACCCCTTAGCCTGCTGCTACATGATGGCCCTGCATGTAATCCATTGTTGCACAGGGCAAAGCAGAAACACAGTGCTTTCTGCCAACTGAAAGTGAAAGAGACACAGTTGTTCCTCCCCACACAACGCATTCTCATGAACGGGTTTGTATGATATCGTACCAAAACTTATGAACACAAATTCGTATGATATCCCTATCATACATATTCTAGACCCTTCTAGAAAAAGGTCTTTTGAATGGCAAGTACAGTTTCAAAGCCCTTCCAGATGGCTCTCTCAACAAGACTAAATTTGCATGCACTGTCAATGTGAACTGAGTTACTACTGGAGTATGTTGAGTCTCAAATTACACTTGAACTTACTAACTTAAAAACTTGAAGAAAAATATCCCTTTTAAAGTACATTTACAAACAATTAAAAAATGTGCAAATAATTTGTTGTTCATTGCAAGTTAACTATGGACATTCATGCAATTAATAACGATTAAATATTTTAATAACAGCCCTACTCTTCACCCTGTACTCTCCCTGTACTGGAAAGGAGTCACAAGACTTTTAGGGAAACACACACACACACACACACACACGTGCACACACACACACACACACACACACACACACACACACACACACACACACACACACCTGTAAAATGAGGGCTACTGTGATGCCAGCACTGCAGAAGCCCATCATGGCAAATCCCCCGATCATGAGAGGCCTCCTGCCCAGCTTCTCTATGGAGAAACACTATTGGAGGAGACACAGAGCTCATGTCAGACACGATTAAATTAATAAATACACACTACAGATGCAAGAACATACCTTAGTGAGCTTGTATCTGAAGGAATAATACACTTATATGCTTTCTTTCTGAGAGTGAGATGTTCAGATGGATATTAATGTTATGTCTGTGTTTTAACACCCTGACACACCAACCTGATAATCGGCTGTTGGGCAGTCTGGCGAGGTCAGTGACTTGACTAGCGAATCAGCGCACTTATGTTAGCGTGACGAACGGCTCTCAAAATCTGACAAAAATCTTTTAAACTGACCTTTGTCGATCTGAAATGAAGACAGATTCAGCAACTGCACAGCCTATTTCTCGCTTAAAATGTTTTCAGAAACACGTTTCGGTGAACTATCTTCCGAGCCGCCGTTATGCTCGGTTGTAAAATCCGGGAGCAGCCAGACCCACGTGACGCGTTCGTCCAATCAGCTGTCGGTTAAATTTTTTTTGCCGACAATACAGATTAGCGCCACCTGCTGTTATGGAGACGTATTACGTCTCGCGCACGCGCAGAACGTACGCCCAAGTCGGCATCGCTTCGGAGTGTTCTGAGGCACTTTGTTGAGCAACTTGGGGAGACTGATCAGTCCGACTGTCTCTCCTCCTGCTGGTCGGCTGTCGGGTTAGTGTGTCAGGGCCTTTAAGCACCGAGCTGGAGTCAGGCTATGATTAGCCTAGCTTAGCATAAAGACTGGAAGCAGGTGGAAACTGCTAGCCTGGCTCTGTCCAAAGTTCACAAATACACATACTTACACCTCTAAAGCTCACCAATAAACATGACATGTTTCTTTTAGAGTTACGTGTGGAGATTCTCTTGACAAACAACAATGTATCCATCCACGTATTCTCAGAACTTCTATGCATTGTGTCTCTATAGCACAGTTTGCCAGATAAGTGTCAGTGAGTACAGGTTTTAGTTTTGATATGATGGAATTGAACCTGACAACCTCAATGTGACAAGCAGTTATTATTACTGTAATAGCCAACTGTTTGATCTATAGGCTGAGACGACAGTCTGGTACTGGCATTTTAGGTTTCTTTCCTGATGTGACAGATCAAGGGAGCATCGGCGATGCCAGTCTGGTGTATAGCTTGGAGCCAAAGCCCATCTATCAGGATCTTTTTTAGGACATGGCAGGGGAATAAATCAGAGATCAGGGTTATTGGATGTACTGTTGGTCCAACCAAGAACAAAGCCACTCTTCTGTGTAGCCTTCTTAATGTAAAACATTTGGAGCTATGTTCAACTTCCTCTGTTTATGCTGTTGCCGTCTATGTAGTAGCCTACAAGCATAAAAGTCTCCTCTATGACAAATAAAAAGTCCTAAGAAATCCAATTGATGGAAACTATTGAAAAATACTGAAATTGGTGATGCCAATTTCCCATTGCAGCCCATGTTAAGGTGAGACACTACGTCCATCCATCTATCTTCGTCCGCTTATCTGGTGTCGGGTCGCGGGGGGAGCAGCTCCAGCAGGGGACCCCAAACTTCCCTTTCCTGAGCCACATTAACCAGCTCCGACTGGGGGATCCCGAGGCGTTCCCAGGCCAGGTTGGAGATATAATCTCTCCACCTAGTCCTGGGTCTTCCCCGAGGCCTCCTCCCAGCTGGACGTGCCTGGAACACCTCCCTAGGGAGGCGCCCAGGGGGCATCCTTACCAGATGCCTGAACCATCTCAACTGGCTCCTTTCGACGCGAAGGAGCAGCAGATCTACACGAGGATTTTGAGTGAGCGTCCAGATAGCACCACTCTATTTTTTTTTTTTGCGGCGTGCGACAAAGCGGAAACAGGAAGCATAGACGAGTTTGAGGACAACGTGATGCCAGGACTCTCAGAGTGACTGCAAGTCTCTCTTGTAAACTTACTGGGTTAAGATGAGTTCTTTTATGGCGAATCTCTCTTTCCTGCTCTCAGCGAAGGCGGTCGCTTTTCTCTCCCTCTCCCTCCCAGGCCTACCCTGCTTGCTATCTTGTCTCGTCTTGTCTGTTGTTAACTTTATGTTATGTTATGTTATCTTAAGTTATGTTAGGTGCTGCAGTGCAAATGTACTGTTTGTGTCCTTTTGTGCTAAGGTGTTTTTTCCTGTTCCCACACTGTTCTTATCTTTATGAGGATAGTCTGAGAGTTGCTTTTTTTCCCTCTCCTCTCCTTCATGTCATGCTGTATCTGTCCCTGCGAGAGTTAAGAGAGAGTTTTAAGTGCGCATGCGCGAAAGCTGCATGCTGCCTGTTCCTGCTCCAGCTGTTGTATATGTTGTTGTATACCTGAGTGGTAACAAAAAATAATTTCCCCCTGGGATTATTAAAGTATTTCTGATTCTGATTCTGAATGAAAGGTTTGATCCGACAAAGTAGGTCATCGAATCAAATCGAAGCATTGACGGCAATGCTGCTGCTAGTTCTGCCGTTGTTTACCTTTTTCTTCTTCTTCTAGTCTAAAGTTGGTAGCCTTTCCTCATTAGCGCCACCTCTGTTCAGGAGAAGACTGCAACTAGTGTCGCGACCACCACACGCGAGTATAAACAGTTACGGCGCTCCCATGACATCACGCTGGCGCTCGACAGGTCAGCTGCAGCTAGTATACCGCACGTTTAAGAACGTGTATAGAGATGGTAGGGGTAGATGAGTGGGCGTTAACATACAGGACTTTCAAGCCAGAGAGTGGAGTTTGCTTCCAGGGGAAAACTAAAGCCCTTCACCCAGGAAATGTGTGTTCCTTAGGAGTGTTTTAATCTAAACCATGATCTTTTTCCTAATCTTAACTAGTCGTTTTGGTGCCTAATCTTAACTTTCGTTGCGGCAAAACGCTCATATTGTGTGGACTAAATTTAACCGTAATGTCCGCTGTAAAGACCGGCAGCTCGTGGTGCTCTGTACCCGGCTCAAAGTCACAGATTCTTGGGTAACTGAACCACCAACTACCGCTGATACATGAGGTCTGTAGCTGGCGTTACGAAGCTCTGTAGCAGCTTAAACAACTAGCAACTGCCGCTCGGCATCATGGAGCTCGTAGCCAGCCGGCGTCACGTGACCAGCCCGGGGTCTCCTAATTTCGTAGGATATATCATACGTTTTGGTGTGCATACATTTTCCTACCATATCATACGGACCCGTTCATGTGAATGCGTGGCTCCACTTACGTAACATGGGCTGCAATGGGAAATTGGCATGTCAGATTTCAGCATTTTTCAAAACTTTCCACAACTTGGATTTCTTAGGACTTTTCATATGTTATAGAGGAGACTTTTATGAGACTAGATCAGTTGAAAGAGTTTCCTTTGCAGTTTGTGTGGGATCATGTTGCATAATGCCTGTACTGATGGGGAATTTGGGATTGTTTTCCCCCAGAAAGGGGAGTGGGGATGAGAGCCTCCCTTGGATGACGTTTTGCCACTCTGATGTATAGAGCTACTTCTATGGATGACATATTGGCGCGGTGATGTATAGAGCTACTTCTTTGCTCTTCTTTTCAGTGATAGGTCTAACGAGCAGTCCAGCAGGCAGAAACGTCAATGTACGAACTGGTGATTGAGAGCGTTTCTACATCCATGTATGGCTAACTGTGGGAATTCCACAGTGACGGATTCTTATACGACGACGTTTAGGACAGTCACTGCGCCTGACTTTTGTTGATCAAGAAATAGTTCCAGATCATAACTCCTACTGAAACCACAAGTTGTCATTTTTACCATTTAGTTTGTGCATGCATTAAACAAATGAGATCAAATGTGTGCATCAGTGAGCTTTAGATGTGTCCGTAGGTGTATTTTTGAACATTGGACAGAGCCAAGCTAACTGTTTCCAAATGCTTCCAGTCTTTATGCTAGGCTAAGCTAACCACATCCTGAATCTAGCTCTGTTACACACAGACATGAGATTGATATCAATCTTCTTATCCCATATTATGTCAAATCAATATAGTAAAAAAGACATTCTAGACACAAAATAAAGATAGGGCTACAATATAATTGCACCCCTCTAATTTGTAAGATTACCCCAATGAGTCCAGCGATGATCTCTATAATTCCTGTTCCTGCTGTGGTATACGGTACCTGTGTTGCTGGGATACCCACATTTTTAAAAATGTCATTGGTATAGAACCAGATCTGTGGTAGAAAAATAAGACACTAAAGATAAGTAAGGTGAAATCCATTTGATGCTTATTTAAACTTTATTGTTCTGTGTGATCACATGTCGGCTTGTGAAAAATGTAGAAAAAAAGAGGAAAAGCAAGGGGTTTATATGGGTGCAACTTCAAAAAGAGACCAAAAATATTACAGAACACAGGTGTTCACACCAAAATATATCCATCTGATTAAACCAGATTAAACATAAATCAAAAGTTCTAAAGTTGAATTAACAAAACGTTGTCAGCTTTCTGCTTTCAACAAACATTGGATAAGTGGCATCTCAGTGCTCAAAGTGTCATGCAGTGCTGTCTGCCGCACTGTGCCTTTTTTGAACTGGCTAAGAATTTCTACTGCCTTCTGTGATGACCTCATGCTGCTCTAGTGGGTGTCAACAATCTCGCCTTTCTTCTCATACCATCAAACTGTCTGTTTCTATAAAAATAGCCACTTGGTTTACACGTATAGGGTAACTATAGTTTTTTCAACCTGGACCCTATTTTCCTATGTTTTTGTGTCTAAGTGACTGATGGGAACAACAATCTTTCTGGACATTGGTCCAGTATTAAGTGAGATCTCTGCAGTCGGCAGCGGCGAAACAAGCTACAATGTAAGTTAATAGGACAATTGTCCAGCTTGTATTTACCTTCACTAAAGTGTCTGACAACATTATGGAAAGGATTTCTAAGGAGGTCAACCTTTCTGTTAAAGAGTAAGATCCTTTTTAAAATGTAAAAACATCCGCAATATTGCGTTCGCTAAACCCACCAGACTCCATGTAAATAAACAGTCATTTTAACATCGTAAAATACACTTCATTCAAAGTCGACAGAAACAAAATAAAACTATGAAAAGCCGTTTTGGGTCGTCTTACCACTTTTCCAACCATAACACCTGTAGTTTTGGTTGAAATAAACACATAGTTTACCGATTTACATGTGAAAATATGCACGCTAAAAGTATTGCTTTTTTAAATGGAGTCTGGTGGGTTTAGCGCTAGCGACTTCATAGTTGTTTCTGGTTAAACAGAAAGGTCTCAAAGAGGTTTTAAAGGTCTATCTCCTTAGATTAATATTCTAAGTGTCTGATAACATTATGGTAAGGATTTCTGAGTCTGTCAGCAGCAAAACGAGCACTTTTGTGAAGGTAAATACAAGCTGGACAATTGTCCTATTAACTTACATTGTAGCCTGTTTCGCCGCTGCCGACTGCAGCGATCTTGCTTAATACTGGACCAATGTCAAAAATTGTTGTTCCCATCAGTCACAATGAGAGACATCACATTAGGAAGTAATGATTTCCTATTATGGGACCTTAAACCACACCAAACCTACACCTCCCTACAACCAGCCAATGCAGTTAAACAGAGGGAGCACCCTCTTCTACATATTGACAAGCCCAGTCATTCTTCTGACAAAATAATCCACCGTGTCCCAGTTATGCATTGTACACGACACTGAAATTCAGTGTGGATTTTTACATTTGATCAGATAAAGCGTTACCCTGGTTGACATCAGACCCTTCTCAGTTGTAACTGAGAGTGGTTCTGGGAAAGGTTCATCCACAGCCCATTTCCAAAGGGGCGTCACTAACAGACGCTGCTCAAATGCCTCTGGGTGCAATTGGAAAGACCTTCAACCAATCAGACCAACGATCCGGGTGACGTAACAGCGACAGCGGCATCAACGGGTTGCTGCGCTTCGGTGGCTGTCATGTTGAATGTAAACAAGAAGCTGCTTGCCGTTGCTGCACTATCGTCATCGTGTAAAGCCCGCCTCAACGGTGTTGATTGGTGCCTCGATTTGGAAAAATTGGAAATGGGCTTGAATGGGCTCTTGGCCAGACTGACCAAATTTGCCTGAAGTTCGTCAGGGTTTTCCTAGGCTAATAAAGCGTATCAGTTCTGATGTGGTAGTGACAAAGACACATAAGGAACGCTTTGAAAAGTCTTGCTCAATTTGACAGTTTCAACAAAGTCACAGGGATATTGAGTACTATCGCTCCTTGCCTTTTATCTTTTTTTGTTGGCTAAAACAACGTATCAAGAGTAGAGAGTAAAACCATAGGAATAGAATGAGAGTAGAATTAAACATTCCCATTACAATCAACAATCCAGAGCGGCGGCTATTTCCTTGTGTACTGTTGCCATTGCAAAGAACTGTGGTCATTGTAGAAGGCCAACTCAATCTATTTAATGGTTAATAAAGTGCTGAGCTTTCTTTTGAACTAGTCATATGGCCAGAGCAAACAGTTCAATGTCTGTTCTACTCTCATTGTATTTCTCCCCATAATGTGACATATGCTTCAAAAAGAAATTCTAATCTAATCTGAAAATCTAAATGAGGAGGCAGACATTTAGGACTTTGCTGCACAGGTGGCACAGCACTGCCATGGAGAGACAGCAGACATTTGCTCGCATTCAATTCAACTCAGTTTGAGGCCTCCGGGGGAGCAGGACAGGACAGGAGGTGTATTAACTGTTGACAGCAGACGGTGATGGTTAGAGGAAGAACTGTGCCAAGGCTTGCCAACTGTCACATCTACTTAGAACTAAAGATCACCCCAAGCCTCTGCCACATCACAGTCATCATCACAATCACCATCGATAGCGGCAGTAGCTTAGTCCGTAGGGGACTTGGCTTAGGAACCGGACGGTCGCCACTTTGAAGTCCCGGACGGGCCAGGTACGGAATGTGCCAGTTCACCTCCTGGGCACTTCCGAGGTGATCAAACCCCTGACTGCTCTGGGTGCTGTGCTGTAGTCACCCATCATTCTGACATCTCTCCACATTTGATGCATGTGTGTGTATTTCAAGAAAAATAACCGAATGAAAACTTGAATTACCGCCTTGCGATTGGATGTCTCCGCCAACCAGTGCAGTTTACATCTCTGTCTGTCCAGACTTACATAATACCTGTGCTGAATCTGGCTGTCACGATTCTCCAAATCAACAATTCGATTTTGATATTGATTTTAAGGTTTTTTTTTTTTTAGTTTTTTTAATGGTGCAATTGAATGCACGACGTGTACCTGAAGGCACCCAGGAGTCCCTTGGGAGCCCACATGCTTCACCTTTGTTGTTTGTTTCCTCACTCACTCACGGGGGAGGGCAAAAATGTTGCCACATGGTGACTTCAGGGAAGCACGAGG
The DNA here is from genome assembly GCF_008315115.2 of Sander lucioperca. Taxonomy (NCBI): domain Eukaryota; kingdom Metazoa; phylum Chordata; class Actinopteri; order Perciformes; family Percidae; genus Sander; species Sander lucioperca. The sequence continues at coordinate 1,412,778 of NC_050187.1, forward strand.
ATTTTCTCTTGTTTCTCTGTCATCTCCAACTCCGGCAGTGGCCATGGGGTCTAGAAAAGAGCAGCTGTAGCCAACTGTTAAGCTAACGTTAGCCTGTGTCTTGATGATACCAGCTGGTAAGCTACACTGTCTTTTTTTCAGTTTTTATTTCTTCAAGCGTGTGCAAGTAGGCGGGGGTGGAGAGAAATAAAAATAGTGGGGGATTTAAAATTTTCATGACGCGAAACTCGTGACGCCCCTAGCAGTGAAGACTTTAAGAAATTTAATGAAAGGTATTGAGTGTATTGTTTTGCATGGATGCTTCACACACATCAACAACAGCAGCAGCACAAAATCTATACAATCGCCACAGTTTTAAGGTAGGCACCCAAGTGTAGTGTCACTAAATCAGTATCTTCATCTTTTGAGTTATGGCATTTAATAATAGCGAGCAAAGCGTTTTTGCAGAACATTATGATGTCACAGTGAAGTTGAATTTTATCCTATTCGTAGTGCTGTCAAACGATTAAAATATTTAATCGCGATTAATCGCATTAATGTCATAGTTAACTCGCAATTAATCGCACATTTTTATCTATTCTAAATGTCCCTTGATTTCTTTTTGTCCCATTATTTTTTCTCATTTTAATGCTCTTATCACCATGGAAAATGCCTACATGCAGTAGCCACCCATTTAGCTATGGCTGCAGTAAGTTTGTTCTTAGTTGTGGTATCCATGTGCTTCTGTCTGAAGTCATCCATTGTTGCCTGGCTTTGACGAGGGGGCGGAGAATTGGCATCAGCTGTGAGCTTGGCCATCAGCTGTGTGCTTGGCCATCAGCTGTGTGCTTGGCCATCAGCTGTGTGCTTGGCCATCAAGTGGTATTTCAGACTGGGCGTGCTGCGATGATAGCTCAGTTCACAACGACAAAACACACAGCTCACTTTGGTCTTGTCAATGGAACCATTTGGCAACTTTTTAAAAGTAAACTTTCCATTCAGAATCTTATTGGCATCCATTTCGGCGTCTCGCTCTCGCCATCCACTCAAAACGTAACGTTAGCCTACTACTCTTTGGCCGGCTCGCAAGCCCAAACAAGTGTGTGCGGCGTGCCTGTTGTGTTGTTTCCACTAGCACTACCTATTAGACACTTTTTAGACACAAATTTTGTCATAATAAGCGTAGGAATTCTTATTATGGCAAAAAACGTGTTTTGTAAGTTCACAGTTCTCACTTCTCACTACTGCTGTTTTTGTTCTTTGTTTTGTACGGAAGAGGATTAGAGCCACATGTGAAAAATTTATTTTGAGTTCTGAGAAAATTGCTATTGCTATAGGTATTGCTTTTTTAAATGGAGTCTGGTGGGTTTAGCGCTAGCGACTTCAGAGCTGTTTCTGGTTAAACAGAAAGGTCTCAAAGAGGTTTTAAAGGTCTATCTCCTTAGAAATCCTTTCCATAATGTTGTCAGACACTTAGAATAATAATCTGAGTCTGTCAGTGGCAAAACGAGCACTTTTTTGAAGGTAAATACAAGCTGGACAATTGTCCTATTAACTTACATTGTAGCTTGTTTCGCCACTGCCGACTGCAGCGATCTTGCTTAATACCAGACCAATGTCAAAGATTGTTGTTCCCATCAGTCACTTGGACACAAAAACATAGGACAATATGGTCCAGGTTGAAAAAAACTGTAGTTACATATCACAATTGCAATATCAGTCAAAATAATCGCAATTAGATATTTTCCTAATATCGTGCAGCCCTAGTTTAGGCACTGCTTACCTTTGTTTAAGTAGAGTTAATTAGCAGCTAAAAATATAGCCTGGAGAAAGGCGTGCTAATGAGTCCAGCTCTAGTGCTTACAGTGTGCACTCTCTGGCCCAGGCGCCCTGGTAATCATTTGAAAAATTGATGAATCTTCGGGGCATAATTCAGAGGGGGAATTTGGCTAATCGTAACGGCAGAAAAATGATGACACCAGCTTTTGGCTTTGTTGATGAGACGAGACCACACAGGGCTTATAAAACAATGAGGGATCATTTAGGCTTACTTTCATCTCAGTGTCTTTGTCTAATAAGATAGATCAATCAGAAATGGGAGCTGTAAAAACAGGGGGAGTGGTCGGGGTGGACAATGGAAATAAAAAAGCAAACAGAACAGCAAGTGAAAGGAGCTGACTTAAACCATCTGATGCTGTTGTATCAGGAGTTTGTGCTGCTCATCACTGTAGCCTAAAGACTCCATTTAACAGAGACCATTTAGCATCCAACAGCTGATGGTTAGCAAGCACAATAGGGGATATAGAGACAGAACATGTTTGTTGATACCGTTTTAAAGCAAACACCTGCTAAACCTTGGAATGCCCTCTGGACAATAACACTATTTTATATGATCGAGTATTTTGGCCGCCTTTTTAGGGAAATGCCACGAGGATGGAGGGGGGTCTGGCTAGTCCACACAGCATTTCAGGATGGGAGAAAAACATGCTCTGGTTTATTGGCATTTCTTTAAACCAATCACAATAGTCTTGGGCGGTGCTAAGCGCCGGACAGAGCCACGGTGCCACTGCTAAATAGCCTCGGGAAGGAACTTGTTTTGGTGGAACGTGTACGTTCAAAAGTAGTTTTAGTCGTGCAACAGAAAACTCAGATTGGACAGATGTCTGGATTTACCCTGCAGAGATCTGAAGAGCAGTTAACCATAGTCCTCAGAAATCCACCAGAGTTTAAAATTACAAAACAAAAAAGCGGAAGGAAACGGACAGCGGTGAAAAGACATGCATCCGGCGGACTTTCCTGCGGCACCGGAGCAATCCCGGAAGTGGAACGTCGAGGATATAGACTACATTTCCCCCGACTCATTTCCTGGTTCTCCTTCTCCATAACCAACATGAAATCAAGGAGAGGGTTAACTTTTCCTGCTACAGATTTCCCACAGTGGTCAGAAAGCACAGGGAAAGACATCTTGTTTCTCTCACTATGACTCTCGGCACTCGCTCCAAAGCTAATCGCCGTCACTCTCTCACTCGCTCTACCACACACTCCCCAAGAACACATACCATAGACTGTCAAATAAATACACATTACGGCCATGCTGTTATCTTAAAGAGATCAACGTACACACCAACGCACAAGTATAAACTTTAGGCCACTTATGTAGGCTACGGCGAAAGCTCTGCGTGGAGCCTCTGCAGAACCATAGATAACGGCTTAAGTCACATAGAGTCGAGTCACTTTAGCCTTGCCATGACAAAATCAAAAAAAGACTTCATCAATGACTGGTGACTTCACTTGGATTTTATCTTTTACTTTGGAATGACTTGATATCCTCCCAGTGCCCAAATATGCCCATATTTATGTGTGCTTGGACATCTAACGAGTTTAGGGAATTTCCTTTTTGAGAAAGCACCTGGCGAAAATGTGAACATTTTAGACTTACTTTAAAAAGTATTTCGTATTATCAAAAAAGACATTGTGGCAGACAGCACAGCTTCATATACATTACTCAGTTTTCAAAGAGTCCTTACAGCATCGATGCCAGACAGCTGCATGCCGATATTGACGACCATCACGCTGAGCACCTGCCAGCGGACTGTGTCATCCAGCAGCAGTTTCCATACTGACACCGTCTCCACTGAGGAAAGAGAGCGCTGCTCCTCCTGCATCTCTTCAATCTCAGCCTGGATGTTACACTTGGCTCTGTACCACTTCAGGGCTGAGAGACAGGGGACAGTAAAACAGCATGGTCACAGGATATCAGGGAAAGAGACAAGAGCACACACTTTACTTGGAAAGTCGGACAAGCTAACTAGCCAGACAAGATAACAGTAGTGTGGATACAGAATTTTGCCCTGCCTAAGTGTGTGATGTCAGTCAGAAAGTCTGTCCACCAGTCATCAACACCTTTAAAGAACAAATCTGGCGCAAAATGAACCTAGTGGTTTATAACACATGTGTACCGAGTCGACCGTTCTCTGGGATATGTTTTCATGCTAATCTTGGGAAAACAGTCATGACCAGTCGCCAGAACGCCGTGCTAGAGCTATGTTACTGGTTACTGGTTACACGGCGTTCGTCGTTCGACTGGTCATGACTGTTTTAGTAAAGTAAAGCAATGTACCGCTGTAAACGGGGGCAGCAGCTAAACGTATCTAAGCTACCTAAAAAAAGGACTACCAAAAAACATCTACATCAGTTTAAGTGTATGCTATATTTAGAATGTGTTTCCACTTTACCTTTGTCAGACAGCCCTTTCTCTTGGCAGTACATTTTCTCAACTCTAGAATGTGTTCGTATTTCTACACAAAAGCACAACTATATTATGCTGCAGATCAGCTGTTTGGGTCCGATTTTCAGCAGTTTATGAAAGAGGCAACAAATATGGGAATATAAAAAAGAGTGAATATGACAGCAACAGTGAAATGCCGTTCACTTTGGATAGAAGAGCAAACCTTTATGAGCCAGAGTAAACAGAAGAATATTTTTTGCAGAGGGAGACTGAACAGCTGAAATATAGCGTAAACGTGAACCGATAGTGATTCTTTTAATAAGGCCTTATTTTAGGTGGATAAAATACGTTTAGCTGCATTGCTTAGCTTCCTTGTCGGTACTTCTGTCTGCTTCTTCATACTGAAGGAGTGCAGACTGCCATATACTGTAGGTAATATACTGACTATGGAGAAGTATTTCATACAACCCCACTTAAAAATATCCAAACTATCCCTTTAATTCTTGGTCTTATCTTGTTCTGTGTACATGCTGCTTCTGATCTGTAGCTCTGATATCTCTAAATATTGTAATAGTGATGACACACAGCTGTATCTCTCTTTAATAGTAATACCTCTGTGAAGACACAATTCACAAACTGCAATAGTGCAATAAAAGAATGCACGTCTCAAAGTGTATTACTACTAAACTGTGACAATAGATGAATTATTTTTATTGAACCAATTAACAGTAATTAACTCTAGTTCAAATGGTCCGCCTTCCTCCAAAATGTTGGCAGAACTCAGTGTTCTTTTCTTACTGTAAAGTGTCCCCTTGTGAATGTGCAGCAGTGCCACAACACTGACCTGTGATGGTGGCATGGACGTTGTGCTTCTCAATCAGCAGGTACCTGGGGCTCTCTGGGAACCATGGCAACATCATCAACTGGACGAAGGTGGGTACCACTATCATTGAAAGAAAGAGGGGCCAGTACTCCTCCTGTAACAGTTACAATGCAGTTATACTTACACACCTGCATTTATTGTATAGGTGAACACAACATTGGTTGTCTATGAGAAACGCTGAATACATTCTAATGAATAAAGGCCATTTCAGGTCAGGCTCAGGCCAACTTTAATCAGTCCAAGATGCGCTTTGTCAGGATTTTAGCTTGAAAGAGTAAGCACACTAATGTTAGGAAAGCAGTGTTGGCTACCTTTCCTAGAAGCTCATGTAGGCCGAGGATTTGGGCGGCGAAGACTCCGGTGCCGATAAAGATACTTGGCACGAGACCCAGGAAGCCCCGCAGGTTCTTAGGTGCTATCTCACCCAGGTACATTGGTACTACACTGAGAGAAATGCCTGCAGTAAAAAAAAAAAAAAAAAGAAAAGATCTATGGAACAATGCAGTGATTAAAATACATTTTCTATGAATACTTCATAGTGTAATTTGGAGTTCGTGAGTGAAACATGCGGGTAGGCCAAGGTGAGAAGAGGGAGATTAGCTAACGTTAGCCAACATATTTATAATAAATGTCACATTTGAATAGTAATTTCAGCATTCGAATAGTATTGACTTTTTTACTATTCAAATTATATTCAACTTTTGGTATTCGTTCCAACAGCCCTGGTAGGCTATGTATATATATATATATATATGTGTGTGTGTGTGTGTGTGTGTGTGTGTGTGTGTGTGTGTGTATGTGTATGTGTGTGTGTGTGTGTGTGTGTACCTGAGTGAATTCCTGAGATGAAGCGGCCAATGATGACCATCTCAGGTGAACCACAAATCCTGCTGAAGCCCATGAATGAGCCAGCGATAAACACCAGCACTGTTGTGTTGATCACTGTGCCTTTCCTGAAAGTGGACACACACACACACACACACACACACACACACAGGCAGTAGGCAGACATTATGAATATACATAAAAGCATATGACTCAGAGGTTTATGAAACAGTGAGGACAGCAGCAGTATATGGTCGACAGCAGTAACCCCCTCGGCTGATATACGCACATATTGATAGACATGTATGCCTGTATGTCCTGATTAGCCATAAAACAGCTCACAAGGTTGCTCATAAGCTGTAATTAACCATAAAACTGTGCTGTGTGAAGAAACTGATCAGCCTGTAAATGGGTTTATAAAGTGCCTGCTTTCATTTGCATTTAAATGCCCACCGAAGTTCTATTAAATAGTGGAGATGAATGGAGCTTTCAGATGATTTGCACTGAAGACAAAATAAATTGTCTCTGCACTTTGAGGACTAGTAAACTTCTGAAGGGCAGAGGGGACGAGATGACACTGTGCACTCTGAAGGACAGCAGGGCCTCGGGGGAGGGGGTTACCAACAGCTCTGAATAGAGGACAGAGGCATGATTGATAGAACACCCTGATGAAGTGCCATTTGTGCCAGTGTAGGTGTGTGTGTGTGTGTGTGTGTGTGTGTGTGTGTGTGTGTGTGAGTTTGGGTATTTCTGTCTCTGACGGTCTTATTTCCTAAACTTGTGTTATCCAAAGATTATTTCTCCTTTGTATACGAAACATGACGTAAACTGGACAATGTTTATCCGTGTCATTTTCAGAATTTTGAAAAAGAGTGTTGTATGTTGCTTTCTGTGATTGTGTGTTAGTGGTGTTCAGGTGTTGATGTTAGTGGCAGCACCAGATGCTGCTGAGTGTCTCTCAGGCTGGCAATGCCAATTGGCCACTATCCACCCTCATGGTTGGGCATGGGCAGTCTTTTGGGGTTATTGGGTAGGGTGTCAGGACAGAGCAGAACCAACATCCAAATACAGCTCTGAGGGCTTCTGAAGACAAATATTTACTTCTTGATTTCAAACTCTACTTGTTCTACAAAAGCAGTCTAAAGAGGCATCATTATGATATTTATCATAATATATTGACAAATCACAACATTTGTAGAATGTAGGGATGCATCACACTAGGTAAGGGCAGGTAAATAACTAGTGGGCTGGAGTATGATCATTTGGGGTGATAAAAATGTTTTATGTATTCAGTACACTGCATTTTAAGCATGCAAGTTCAAGTTCATGTTTTTTGATTTTTGCCATTTGCTCAAGTACAACGTACAGGCGCATTGGAATACTTGTGCGGATCACTCAGTCAGTAAATAAAATACACTCATAATTAAATTACTCATAAATTAAAAATAAAAAACTCCACATACTAATAAATAACAATAAGTACAATAAATACAGAAGTGCAAAGTGCAAACTTGTGCCCATGATGATTGCACAGAAAGATGAGCTAAGTGTGCGTGTGTGTGCGGGCGTGTGTGTGCATATGTGGTCTCAGTCTATCAGAGTCTGAGTCTGAGGTGGGACAGGGTACTTCAAACCAGATAGAATGTCCTTAGCCAGCAGTCTGATGGCTGCTGGGTAGAAACTGTTTTGAAAGCGCTTTCTATTTGCTCTTATGCTCTCTGGTCTATGGTGTCTCAGCACCCGACCAGAGATTCTCCACCATGCAACCTTTCCACATAGTATTGTCTCCATTCCAAGGTAATATGATGACTGACACAGGAATTAAGGTATTTCAACATGCATATTGTATTTTACTTTAGTAAATGAATAATATAATCAGTTACAAATATAATCTGTTGACATGGGAAATTGTGAGTATCCTTAATCTCCAGAAATAGCTGAAATGTTGTGTTACCATTTGAAGGGCAATACCTGTTTGACTAACGTACGTCAGAACTTAATATAGCCTAATCTAGTATAAACAAAGCTTAAATGTGTTAAACTGATACCACTCCACTGTTTAAAAAGAGAATTCACGTAAAAATTTTGCATAATGGTCTTTACTCTGGTGACTGTGTCTGTAGTCAGTTGATGTGTCCGGGAGAGCTCGGTTTACTTGTTAACATGTAATTGTTGCAAATAAATCAGCATTGAGTGCATTTCAGCAATCTCTGGTGTCTCCCTGGAATCTTCGTCTGAAAATTTGTTCTGTACTGAGGTCGCTGTGGGGTCTCACGACTCACCCAAGGCCCTTTAGGTTCAACTAAATAAGTAAGAGTGAAAAGGCATACAAAAAGGGGTGCTATGGAGCCTGCTAAACATGCATGAAACAAATCACTGTATAGTCTTGCAATGCTCACAGGTTTTGATGTATACGCCAACTTCCGTGAGTTTTCGAGTACATCAACCTAGTGCAAAAGTTTTTGTGCAAAATAAAATATGACTTCCTCTCAGGCGAAACATTTTAACCACTTTCTCTGTCCACTATGTGGCACTAGAAAACACAGACTAATTATTTGTCATGTTGCTGTAAATCCTGTTTAGACCGCACCATGTAGATTCCATGTAAATTCCATGTAAATTCCATGTAAATTCCATGTAAATTCCATGTAAATTCCATGTAAATTTCATGTAAATCGGATGATCTGTGTCACATAAGGCGGGACTCACAGTGGTCTGGTCTGGTCTGGTCTTGGTCTTGGTCTTGACTCGGTCTCGCCCTGCCTTGGTCTTGGTCTTTTCTCGGTCTCGATACACTCTGGTCTCAGTTTAGGTGGTCTTAACTAAATCACTGGTATTAACACAGTTTTTTTGTGGCTGAGCTGTCTTTATGCATTTCTGTTTTGTATATCAGTATACATTTACTGCACCTCGGATAAGAGAAAACCAAGAAAAATAAGAAATATAAATATTCTTAAAGCTGCACTTTCATATGGCTCTTTGTAGTTTTGCTTATTTAAAGCCAATGTACTTGCACTTACTACTTGTTGTCTGGAGTTTGTACCTTCAAGGTTGAAAGCACTTAATTGGGATTCGCTTTGGATAAAAGCGTCAGCTAAATGACATGTAATGTAACAAAAATCTAACATCAGTATATCGTATCAGAGCCTTAACTCATTGGTTAGAGTTAGGAAAAGACTGTAGTCATGGTTCAAAGAATCCAACATTGTCTGTTGTAGAACTGGTCTAGAATCTAGTATCCTCTCCTGAACTTTCTGTGAAAACAAATGGCTTACCTGCCAAAGCGAGAGACCAGTATGCCCACGATAAGGGAGCCCAGCAGACCTCCAATAGCGAAGACAGACACAGTAAGACAGTACATGAGGGTCAGGGTCTCCTCACTGAGTCCTTTTCCAGTACGACTCACCACTGTCTTGTTGTAGAAATCCTTTATGTACTGAGAGGAGAAGGGGGATAGTAGAAACAAGATGTAGGAAAGGTCAGAAGAGGAAGATGGTAGAAACAATACAAAAAAAAAAAACATGATCATTCATGATGTATGAATGAAAGATAATTCAATAATTACAGATATACCAAAGTTTTGACTTCAGTCCATACTTACTGAAATAGTGACAGTCACTTTGTGCAGTGACTGCCAGGTATGACAATTCAGGTTTGCAGGAGCTCTGTCAATTATGTTTGTTTGTTGGCCATTTGGACACCGGATAAACTTACAGTAGGCTACTGTAGAATAAAATGTGTGCAGATTTAAATAGGAACAAGGTCCTGTTTTAGTGTCAACTGCACAATAATGCAGCCTAAAACAAGCTGACACGTCGCAGTTTAAACCTCTTTAATTTAACCACTGAGTAGACTGCAGGGCCCAAAGAAAAAAGCAGTAACTCATTGGTTGTGTCCAAAATTCCATACTAACATGCTATTTAGTAGGTTAAAACAGTACGTGACATGTTTTAGTATGTACGGAACCTTAGCATGAAACCAGTAGTTCTTGAATTGCATACTATTTCCGGTGAAATACTACAGTATGTACACTAAGCCGGCATAGCCTAAGTATCCCAAAATGCAATGCGGTAGTAACAACAACATTTATATCAGATAAACAGGCAGCAACCAAGGCCGCTCTGTAACGTCAATAACGCTTTAATTTACATTTCTACATATTTAAAGCTACATTGTGTAAGAATTTCTCCCATCTAGCAGTGAAACTGTATATGACAACCAACTGAATATTACTTTCTAGCCCTGCACTTTACAGTGGCCGAACCCGAAATTAGCTCTTAATATCTCCATCGTTTACCCGCAGCTGTTCTAGCCACTCCAATATTAACTTTGGTGTTGTTGCTTTTCCTGTCACGTTATCTTTTTCGCTTCCTTGGTGACTCCGTTACATGTCCTCGAGAATAGGTTTGATCCTCCATCTTCAACAGACTTTCAAATCTGCCGACAGTCGCGAGTAATCAAGTTCTTCAAGTTAATCTCTCAATAACCAAATGCATCTCTCTTAATGACTTTAAAAAATACTTGGTGATTCTGTAAGCAGGATCATTTTTGAGTGCCTCCCAAAGTTATAACACCCCTCCCCTGCTATGGTTAAAGGACAAATCGGGCGCAAAATGAACCTAGGGGTTAATAACGCATGTGTACCGAGTTGACCATTCTCTGGGATATGTTTTCATGCTAATCGAATGTGACCAGTTTTAGCGCAAACCGCTAATTAGCTTATAAAACGGTTTTCCCAAGGTGGCGCCCGTCTTTATAAACTATCTTTTTAATAAATTGTCTGTACACTTACAAAGTTCTCAATGCTTCGGTTTACATGTAATGACCCTCATTATGCTACCGTGGAAGTGTGGTGCTATTTTGAGCCTTGTTTAGCGGTTTGCGCTAAAACTGGTCACATTCGATTAGCATGAAAACATATCCAGAGAACGGTCGACTCGGTACCCATGCGTTATTAACCCCTAGGTTCATTTTGCGCCCGATTTGTCCTTTAAGTTCTGGTTAGGTGTATGCACTATAACTAAAGACCCTGACACACCAAGCCGACAGCCAAGAACTAGCGGCGATGAACTATTGGCCCACTTCAGCCTTTGTCTTAGCCAAAAATTAGCACTGGAACACACCGCACAGACTACAGCCGACGGCAGAGTACCACGTACGTTCTGCACTGCATGAGAGGAAATAACTCTCCATACCAGCAGGTGGCAGTAATCGATTCATCATTCAAAAAGGGAAACCGGATACAAACGTTGCTTTGATACCCACAACAAACTGCGAATGCTCAAATCAGCAGCAGCAGAACCAAACAGAGCCTATGGTCCCTCTGCTTCACTACCGGCAGGATGACAGCGGACATCCATTGTCTCTGCAAAGTTTTCTAAGCTAATTCCACCCAACATGCCTTCATCCTACACTGTTTACAGAAAATTACCACAGCGGTTAGTATATATTGCTGCCTCTTGTCTAACTCTCAGTGAATTGTAGTTACATTCTGTCCCTAAATCTGTTTTTCCTAAGCATGTCAGATAACATGAATGACAGAGACAGAAAGTTATTGAATGTAAGATGCTTCTTATTAACAGCCTATTAACAGAAGTCCAACAGGTCAACAGCAAATCAACTTCTAAACAAAGAATATTTTGGGTAGTGGAGGAGTAGGTAGTTTGATCAATCAGGAACTACAGTGTGTAATTCTACAGGACACGGAATTCCACTTTGGATTAAAACAGTTCATTTGTCCATTCTTCCCACTTTGACATTATCTTTCAGATACTATTCATTGATGTATGAATGTAATATATTTGAGCATAGTTATCGTTTTCAATGGTTACTTTTATTTAGTTTTAATCTTTGTTTTCATTGGAAAAGAATATTTTTTCGTCATAGTTTGTCTTGAGGAAATCAACACTGGTTGCTTGTTCCAATCCACGGATGAAATTGGAAAATGTGTGTAACACTGGTTAGCTCATTCCCTCACCTACTACAGGTAAAGCAAACTCAGCACTTAATCCTCACAGATCAGATGCTGTATTGGACCAATAGAAAGGATTTGAGTCAATCAGAGAGCATTCCTTCCTGATAAGATAGGAAACCTTGTCTTTGTGTATCATGCGGCCAAGATATCCTGGTTTCACGAGACCAGTACCAACACAATCTTTATCTCTATCTCTTTTTTTCAGAATTTTCAGCTCCCTGTCTAATCAAATCAAGTCTTTTTTTGACCTCAGTTTACCATGTTATAGCACGAGTTGGTGGACCAGCATCAATTACCCCAACTGAAGGAGGAAGACGAGCAGACGCATGCTTTTAATTCACTAAAAGCTTTTATGCATGTGACTTGCTCTTACCTCAAAGACTGATTTTGATGACAAAGACCTCAGGAGGGCTCTTTTATTCTAAAATAAAGTCTCACCAGGCATATTTTGGTTGCAAGAAAACGGTTGGATATCGGTAGTGATGTCAATGAAAAGGTCTTTCACCAATTGTAGGATAAAAAAGAGAGATATAGAACCGAATTAGATTGGAATTCTACATCAGCTTATTGTTATCCCGTGAAAAGTTTACTGTTCCAACAATATGTTTTTTCACGTTCTAATAATATGTTCTCCCATTATTACGACATACAAAGTTACTACAAAATACTACTTATCTTGTTATAATTTTAAATGTTTCACGTTATAATGTTATAACTTATATTGTTATAAAGTGAAGCTCATATTTGAATGAGGAAATTATGAAAACATAAATTGAGGATTGTGGCTTATTTACACAATTTGATTAAGTTCTTAAGTTTGCTTCATGCTACTTGTGTTGAGACATGGTGAGATTCTGCTGTTAATGAGCACGGTGTGAAATAAGAACATTAATAAATCTTCAAGGCATAGGCTATATGTTTCATTTCATTCATTCTCCACACGGTACCTCACGTTGTTTCTCAGTAAACAAAAGCACATGGCTTATGCAGGATGATGTCATTGAACATTTCGCTGTATAAAGTTGGGGGGGGGGACATCCAAAATGGCGCTCTGAGCAGACGTGTTTGGATGAACTCCGCAAACCTGTTTTCCTTTAAATTTATAGCGCAAATAAGTCAACTGTCTTTACGTACTTCGACAGTAATTCTATCCTGCTGCTTTTGGTTAACGGCAAGAAAAGCTAAATTAAATGCTCAGAGAAAAGAAAGAGTGAAGTTAAGAAGTGCTTACTCTGCTAACTCTGCTAGCAAACTTGCTACTGCAACTCTGGATGGACAAATTGCAGCTAAGAAAGCGCTTATTGCAAACATGCACGACTGTCTTGGCTCAGTGAAAGTAAAGATGATGGATGAAGAATTTTCCACCTCTTCCTGTTACACCATGTAAGTCTTCTGCAGTTGATAATAATAATATATTTTATTTTAGGGCACCTTTCAGGACACCCAAGGTCCAACACAGTCTCAATCCCACCGCGTCAAAAACTTGACGCTTGGTCAGGTGCCTTTGGCTTTAGGTTCTGACGCAAAAAGTCTCCTTTAGCGCCTCTGTCAGACGCTGGGGGCTTTTAACTTGCCTGATTTTTCAACGTGCTTGGTCGGGACCCTTGGCGTCACTTTTTGATGCTCTCAGTCAGGACCGATTTGGCGAAATTTTTTAAGATGGAGGGTAAACCCACTTAGTTAGGGTTAGGAAAAGATTGTGGGTGGGGTTACAAAATGTACGTTTACGTAACACATGGGACAAGAATGGGACACCGACCTCAGTCTCCTGGGTGAAAGTCCACCACCCCAATCTGCCTCTTTACATGGATTTTAGGTCTTTCATACTACTGGCTACCTCACATTGTAGCGGTCAAGCTGCTGCTATGCCCGGTGCGGTCCATACAGACGCTAAAGGCTTTTGCATCGGTCTGTGACATTAAGAGCCACAGACCAAGCGTCAGTATGTGACGAGTTGGGAGTGAGAACGGGTTGCAAGGTCGCCTTACAGTGCATTCAAAAACAGTAACCATGTAAGTAAAACATACAGGTAAAATGATTGTTGAGTCAAAGATTATAAATGCATAGTTGATTTTAACATTAACACCACTTTATTTAAGGGTATGTACCATGTGAGCACAGGGCTTCTCTAAACAACAGGCCAACAAAATAAGCTAGAACTGCAAGTCTGCCTTAGTTGACATTGTACTTCAGTGGTTCAAAGCCCTAACAAATGCAACTAATTAAATTAGCGTGTGTGTGTGTGTGTGTGTGTGTGTGTGTGTGTGTGTGTGTGTGTGTGTGTGAGAGAGAGAGTGTGCATGCATCTTACCACAGCAGGGGAGTTGACCACTGCCAGATTGTAGCCATAAAGCATGGAGCTCCCGAAGGAGGTAAGAAATGCCACTGCCAACAAAGAGCTGGTCAGTTGCTGCAGACAGCAGGAGAGAGAGAGAGATGTGTTAGGAAGTTCATCCAGAGAATGGTGAGGAAGTGAGTCCTACTTCTAGGCAGGGCAAGGCAAGCCAAGTTTATATATATATATATACATAGCACAGTATCATACACAGAGGTCATTCAATGAGATGAATAGACTTGTACATGTACAAAGACACATTTTATAAAGGTGCAGAGAAGTTTAAAACCAAATTTATGAAATAAATAAGTATGATACCATAAAACAAGACCAACAAGAACAATTACCAACAGTCTTTAACTTAGTTTTAAAAATGGCTACATTTGGGGCCTGTCTTAACCACTGACTGCAGTGGGCACCACTAATCAGTCTCTGCAGATGACCTACACGGCTTGTACTCAGCAAACATATGTGCAATATATGTTGGGTCCAGACCATCGAATGACTTAAAGACAATAAGTAGGGCCTTGAAATCAATTCTAAATTGAACCGAAACAGAAAAATGTGCTCTTGTTTATTGGCATTTCTTTAAACCGTACGTACGTTCAAAAGTTGTCTTAGTCGTGCAACAGAAAACTCAGATTGGACAGATAGTCTAGCTAGCTGTCTGGATTTACCCTCCACATCTGAGGAGCAGTTAACCATAGTCCTCAGAAATCCACCAGAGGTTAGAACGCCAACACAAAGAAAGAGGAAGGTAACGGACATCCAGCCGAAAAGAGTAATGCTGTAAAGATGCTTGAGAGTAATGAGCCTTTAAGACAGTTGTTTTACAATATGTATCGAATCAGCTGCGAAATTGCTAAAAAAAAAATTTAAAAGCTTGTAGGCAGAATATCTAGTGAACATGTGGATGGTTTTTAATTGCAGTGAATTCAGACATAGAGACTCTTCTTTTTGCAGAGGGTGGTAAGGTCATAATGTCTCTGCTCGGCTGAGTGGAGCTAAAACTAAATCGTATATTTTCAGTTTTGTGAAAACTGCAAACTCCTTACATTTTTTAGCTGGCTAGTCCACAGAAACAGAAAATACATGCATCCGTTTCAATACATGCATTTCCTGTGAAGTGGAAGGTCAAGGACATAGACTATCCTACTTTGGAGCTCCTACTTTGCTCTGACTTCCTGCATTCTCTCTTCTGATATGCTATTGTTGTAACATTTCTCCATGGCGCTTTCTGTTTGCCGGACATTATTTTAGTCTTAACAGGTGCTAATGCATCAACAACCCTGAGTGTTTTAGAATTAATATTATTACATTTTTTTATCTACAGACCCTGCTACATGGTTGATGAATTAGGTCGCGCTTCCATAAATAGAGCACAGGTATTTTCAGTAATGTGCCTTTTTTGACAGGTTTAGATCTAGTCTAAAAAGCTTGAGAAACGAATGCATCAAAGAATAGACAGAGCTAGATCCTTGACATTTACAGCAGGAAAACTAAGGCCCTTACTAAGAACCAAATCTATAGCGTATGACATCTAGTGTGAGACAGGCCAGTCACATGCTGCGACAGCTCCAAAGTATCAAATTAGGCCCAACATTATTTAGCAGTGTTATTATTGGAATTGTTGATATGAACATTGAATTCAACAGTTAAAATAAAAGAATTAAAGTAGATACATACATATAATTGACAGCATTTCAGAAAAGTCGTCAATAAAGTCTGCAAAGTATTTCGGGGGGGCTCAATAATGTAACTTAATAGTTCTTGGTGAGGTTTTTACAACAGTACAGAGATTTTCAAAGGAATTAAATTCACCTGGTGAAATCTGTTTGCATTGAAATGTATCTTTGAAAATAGCAGAAACACCACCAACCTTTCTCCCAAGTCTAGAAACATTTAAAAAGTTAAAATGTGGGGGCTCAATGAGAAGCGTTGCACTGCAGCTTTTATCTAACCATGTCTCTATTGAAAGCATAAAATCTAGCTGGTATAAGGTAATAGCTCCTTTAGCAGCAGACTGCTGCACCCGCAGTGCAAGAAGGAGCACTACCGCAGCTCCTTCATACCAGCAGCAGTCAGACTCTTTAATACAACATCATAATGTAGCACTGCTAGCTGTTTCTGCAACATGAGCCATCAATGGACAATATTTTCTTTTGCACATTTATCTATTTATTACTCTGTGTCACCTCCAACTGTGCAATATGTCATCTCTATTCATTCGCACCTTACTCTTCTGTATATCTGTGTTTATATACTGTCTGTTATATAAGGTTGTTTATTGTGTAAATACAGTTGTTTTATTACTATTATTATTATAACTAATTATATTCTATTTTTCCATTTCCTATAGTTTATGTATATTTCTTTCTCCTATGTCTAATTAATGCATATTTGTGTTATTCTGATGTGTGTACATTTTTCTTTTGAGCTGCTGTAGCACAGGAATTTCCCCAGTGTGGGATTAATAAAGTCTATCTTATCTTATCTTATATTATAAAATCCTTCAAAGTCAACACGGGGCCAACTCATAACACCCCTAAGCGCCTGTGTGTGGACAGCAGTTGAAATGGTGTATCTATCCACCAAGAGGAGCAGTGATTCTGGAATCTGAAGCGGGTTACTGCCTAAAATCAGCTGCTCTTATCATATTTGATGTGTAGCCTACTGTAGGAGGGAGTGTGCCTCCTACACTGAGCATACATTTATAATATGATCATATCACGTTGATCAGTTCATGAAAATATATTGCTAAAGCATTTTGTAAAACCCTGATAGGCTACAGATTGTTGTTATGCTCTTTTAAGGAAGCAGCGAGTCGGCTGAAGGAGACACGTCTGTAGATAAAATTAAAGATTTATTTTTTTTTGATAGGACAGCTGAAGACATGAAAGGGGAGGGGGGGGGGGGGGGGTACTGACATGCAGTAAAGGGCCGCAGGTCGGAGTCAAACCGGGGCCCGCTGCGTGGAGGAGAAAACCTCTATATATCGGTGCCCGCTCTACCAACTGAGCTATCTGGGCGCCACTTAAAAGAGACATCTTTTTTTTAGCATCACAACCCCCTCAAAATTATTATTTTCACTGTTCACTATCAGTCACTGTTGCTTCATGCTGTTGTTTGATGTCACGAGGAGTGCAGGGAGTGTTAAAAGCATCGCTTGGATACAGAGCCCCGAATTTTTTCGGTTTTTAATATATTTTCAACTTGTGTCATTTCCCCTTAGTCTCACTGACTGGACTGGAAAATTATTGGAGCAAATGTTCTATTACTGGGGAAATCATCATTTATAGGTCCGCCCTAACACTGTCATGGGGACTTGTTCTAAGCTGCTACCACTACTACCACTACTACTACTCTTACTTCTACTTTGCTATTGGGTGGTTGACGTTTTAGGCTGAAAAAAGAAAAAAATCTGATATTAGGCATTGGAAATCACTCCTGTTGTACTGACTCTCCCATTCCCATAAACATGTATGGTCTTTTAGATTTTGTATTGGAATTCATATTTATTCACTAATTTGTTGTGTTAGTGACTAAAATGGTCATATGGTGTGACATGAAAGTTATTGTGTGTAAAATTATAATAAGGTATATTTGTTTTATGTGAGTTAATGTATCATAATCTTCTATCATTACTTCATCAAGATCTAGCATTTCCTTGTGCAAATTTATTACATTTTACAATATATTTCTTCATCAATACACAAAGTAAGGCATTTGTCCTCAATCTTTCAATAAGCTTCATATTAATTTTGACATACCTCGATATAAAAGACAGAAAATGCTTGAGACTTTTGCTGACCCTATTTCATATCTGTTCCATTGAGATTTGTATGATTTAGACCCCAAAAGCCTTTTTATTTTAATAATTTCTGGATGTCACACCAAATGATATGGTTTCACGCCATATGATAAACCACACCACATAACAATCTGTTAATGCAAAAATGTGTATTATATGTATTTCACAAACAACAAAAGACAGTTTAAGACAGGTATATCACATAAAGGTTCACTGTTAAAAATCACAACTGTGTAAAACAGAATGCCAGCAAATATTCAACCTGGTCTCACGCCAGTTCGTGAAATGGTCACGTTATTTAGATTTATAGATTTGTGTACAGGTCACGATTTTCTCATTTATTTCGTGTACAGGTCACGATTTTCGAATGTGACCATTTCACAAACTGCCATGCCATGAAATACATTACTTTAAAATTCGTGCTCACCACACGAAAATAACGACATTAACGTGTTCAGTACACGAATCAATAGATTCAATAACGTGACCATTTCAGGAACTGCCATGAGACTGGGCTAAAATATTGTATAGCACTTGAGTTTTTCTCTTCTCAATGGTGGGCTTCAATCTGAATGTTTGTAGTTCCCCTTTGAGTTTATTCTCTTCATATCTGTTAAAAGACAAATTCAACAATGTATTCAGATATTTAAAAAACATATCCTGCATTATAATCAGATTAAATTGTTGCAATTACACCAGGATTTATTTTCTCAGACTACTACTGATATTTAGAATGTCAAATATGTGCAGTTTATACCATATAGTGTGACAAATAAATCATATAGTGTGACGAGAAAACCCGGTCACACAATATGATATGGGGTCACAACATATGAAGTTTCATGCACTTAGCAGAACAATGAGTCTTGTGGCTATGTGCTAGCACAAAATGATATGCTCACTGCAGCATGGTAACATAGATTTAAAGGTAATATTGACAAAACATAATTTACTTTTGACATTTTCCTGTAAAATGGGTCACACCAAAAGACAGTGAAAAGGGGTACTGAAGTAGGAGTGTTAGAAATACCTGAAAGAAATATGAGAGATAACTCACCTGGAAAACTTTCAATGTCCTTCTGATATGTTGTTATACTTCCTGCATGAAGAAGGACCCCCCCTATCCCCAAAGGTCTCCAGACAATGGCATATTTAAAAAACAGTATTTAGGGTCACACCATATGATATCGATTTTGGGACAAAATCTTTTTGTTCAGGGCTGGTTCAAAATATTATGCCTGGACTTTTAAAACAGCAGACTTACAAGTAGACATCTGTGGTATTAATATGTACTTAAATAAGGGGAAAATATATAAATTTTATTAGTTTTATTCAAAATCAAACTTTATGAAATGGACTTGGGACATGCCATATGAGCTTTTCCTGGTTTGGCTGAAAATTGTGAAAAACAGGAACATGAATGGCATGAATTGTCTATATGCTAATATAAAACAGCTTTTTCTGAACAATATAACCACATTTATTTGCAGATTAGACATTCCTTTACTTATGTTTGACACTCAGGACCACAAAAAGGCCATGTCATGTCAACCAATGCATTCCTTAAAAAAATCTAGTATGATTAAATGAATGTTCTTCTGTTTGCTTAATATTCAATTCACAAAACCACATTTACTTGGCATTGTTGGGGATCTTTTTTGCAGTTAGTCCAGCCCAGATTATTATTGGATGAATTCAAATATAGTAGATTTGTCAGCTAAACATAAATTCCTTGAACTCTACTCTAGCATAACAAAAATAGGTTTCAAGATGACTAATGCTGTTTATGCCAAATTCTTACCCTACCAATGTAATTTAATTTAAAAATAGTGACATCAGACAATTGTTGCCGCTTTTTATATGGCGGGAATGAAAATTTGTCATACCTAATATGTGTTGGGATCTGGTTTCAAAATGATGAAGACAGTTGGGGAACAATTTCCCCAAATGAGGTATAGCTTTTTAGAAATTCTATTATCTAATGGCTTGAAAAAGTGCTTATAGCTTCTGTAAATGGGAAAAGAATCCCCCCAGACCACCCTAGGTTTGGGCTGAGCCCCGAATGTTTACATTGTCCACAGGGATCCACCCCTGGGTCTTTATTTAAATTAAGCTCTTAATTCTCCAGTCTAAAATGTCTTGTTTGCATTGTTCACATTCCTTGCTGTAAGCAAATCAGAGCGCGTGGCTGGCTGCCAATTCTGAGGGAGCTGAGAGTCAAAGACAGAAGCTTTCCCTAACAGTGTGACCAGTATCTCAAGAAAGTAATATCCAGCTAAACTTTAAAATGTCTGCATTGGGAAACTATTTGAATATTGGCTGATTGAAAGTGATGCCAGGCAAAGAAAGACATATGACATGACATGAATGACATGAAATCCAAGTGACTAAATGAAATGATCAAGTTAATTTTCATTACATGGGAAGTTATCAAAAATAATATATCAAAATGCACCATGGTTTACTTTAAAGGTCCAATATGCAATATATTTACTGTAATAAATCCCAAAATGACCCCAATGCGTCGTCAGATATTAAGGAAACATGCTAAGTTGAAATAATATCTACAATGCTAAAGCTAGTATTTTCTCTTGAAATTTCCGTTCCGTGACAGAATGTCTGTTTTGTGTTTTGGCCTGTGTGTTGTTATCAACTGCCCAGTTTGACAGCCAGGCCGGGTTGCCAGATATACCTGTAAAAACCTAAACCCAGCGTGCTACAGCTGTAACATTAGTACAGCCATGAAATCAGCACTCAAACAAACAGGATCAACAGAGATAAATTCTACCCAACCTTAAAAACCCCGGCATGTTTCTAACAGTTGCGTGACCAGAGACGTAACAAACCCCGGGTGACTATTGGAGATGTAGCTGAAAGATGGATACATCTTAGAAACCAAAAGGACGCCGAGTTGGCTAATTTCCTCTTGAACAGGTAGCTAAGCATTAGCCTCAGGCTAATGACGGTGAGTTATTTGAAGCCAAGAGAGGGGGGCTGTTAACCGGAAAGAGAGGATCGTGAGTTTGCAGTGTGTTTAGCTATTATTGCTGTAATTCTAAGCCAATAAAGTGTGTTCAGTCGGGTGGAGAGGACAGCAAGGTAGTGTTATTTTTAGCGGTTCCTATCGTAATTCTAAGCCTAGGAAGTGCGTCTGTCCGTCGTGTGGAGAGGACGGCGAGGTTGTTGTGTTTTTAGCGGTTCCTATTGTAATTCTAAGCCAAAAAAGTGTCTGTCAGTTGGGTAAAGATCTCTGCGTGAGTACGGGCTTCTATGACTGTCAATATATATATAACGTTAGCTGCTCCACTGTGCTGTGAAGTAATGAAAGCAACATTGTTGTGAATGCTCCTTCAGCGCACTTTGAAAAGGGTCTGACAAAGCGAAACTATGGATGCTGGGGTCTCAGCCTGGCAACCTCCGTGAACTTTGAGTCTGGGGAGGACTTAGCGGGGGAGACGACTCTCTCCAGTATTTTGAATTTGTACTGCAGTAGCTATTTTGAACACTAGCTGTCAGTGTTACATATTGCACCTTTAAAATACTGTTGGACAGTAGCTCATCTCCATGGTTCACACTAATGCTGTAGTATACAGATTTCTATAATAGCATAGCAAATCTTACAGCATATCTCTATGCTATACACTATAGAAATGCACTCTCTATGCTAGCATTTAAACATGCACTAATGGAAGATAGTCATAATACTTGGATCAGGCTTCTTCCCTTATTTTGTTCTTTTTGGCCAGATCTCCAGAATCTCATAGTTTTGGTTTAATCAATAATAGTTAAGTTGTGAATAAACTTTAATCTACATTAACTAATCCTCAGGTTTGGTGTTCTTCGATATGTTGACGGTCACGTTTCAGTTGTGTTTGTTTGCTGTGGCCGTAACATATTTGGGGGGCTCGTCAAACAGTCTGGTATGTAACACGCTGGAGTGTGGTTTTGATTTGGTGTATACTTGGTTTGTGGCGTTGTGTGGAGATGCCTTCCAGAGGGCTGTTGTTGAAAAGTGCTGTTATTGGTGTAGGGAGTTGCTGTATTATTGTTACTACTGCTTGGTTTGCCTAAGATGGAGTTTGACATAGAGGATTTTGTTAGTGGCCCAACGTGGGGCAATTTGGAAGCGTGCACTAAAAAAAATCCGAAACTCATTGCGGACAGTATACAGCATATCTCTATGCTATACGCTATAGAAATGCACTCTCTATGCTAGCATTTAAACATGCACTAATGGAAGATAGTCATAATACTTCACATTAGCATATCTTACACGGTTGAATTATTGGACTTTCTTTTGAATGTTATGGTAATGCTGTAGATGTTAATTACCAGTTTGTGCCCCTCAGATTACCTAACTAAAAGATGACAGCCCAGTACTAGTTTAGTTGAGTTTATTATAAGGATCCCCATTAGCTGACACCTAGACCAGAGATCTTCAACAGGGGGTCCGGGGCCCCTAGGGGGTCCTCAGAGTTACTGCAGAGGGGCCACCAAGTTATTGTTAATTTTTTTAAAAAAATTAAAATGTCTTAACATGAATCCAACACATTATTATCAAATATAAATCAGCCTATTTAAAAAAAAAAACATGGATAAAAGGTTTACTGGCCTATAGGTAAGAAAATCTTTAAGACAGCCATACAGTTAATATTAAGGATTCACTGTGCCATATGTATGTTTAACATTAAAACATGATTTATAAAATCACGCCAACAATTATTATTTGAATAGCTTATTAGTCAATGTACTAAAAAGGTACGTATGAAGGCTTTAGGCAGCCGACACGTTATTGTAGGCCCAGTTTATTATGAAACTTAATATGTAGTAGGGGGTCCCTGCTCCGTCTCTCTCTCTCAGTTAAGGGGTCCTTGGCTTAAAAAAACGTTGAAGACCCCTGGCCTAAACGACCAGCTAGGCTCAGTATCCCAATTACATCTGTACTGGATTATTCTGCACCTCTTTATTGATGTTGTATACTGACGTTCAGTGCGAATAGAGAAAGTAATGTGCGCTTTATGCATCTATCTCTGTCTATCTAAAAGTATGGGTGAGGTCAGGTTGGTGGATGGGACTGTAGCCTGTCAGATTTTTCTTCAGGAGACCAGTTTTAGGGCCCTACACAGACCTGCAGCTCATTTTCACCTTTCAACACTTAACCATGATTAAGTGTTTGGCTGTATTCCATGTTAAGCCATTCAGCTTTGTGCTAGCTACAACAGGCTTTTATACATGCTAGTGTAGTGGGTAAATATATATATTATATATATATATATATATATATATATATATATATATATATTTAATAATAACTAATTATTTAAAATAGATATGACACAACGCACAAAAGATTTGGGGAAAAATATTAAACATTGACTGTTACAGTTAGTACAATTTATTTTATTAGCAAGTTTCAAAGTTTAATTAAGTCTGATTTAATTCAAATTACACTACTTTTTCATGTAGGCTGTACTGAAATTACAGTTTATTGTATATTATTCACCCTACTGAAAACTTGCCTCATATTTCAAGTAAAATCAAAGTAAGTTTTTACAGTGTGGGTTCCGCTTACCATAATACATTTGATGATTTTAAGGTTTGTCTAAAACAACAGGGAAACAGTCAGCTGACAGCCCTGGCTGACCTGATTTATGCAGTCAGTCTAAACTTACCGATGTGATTTTCCCTGATGATGGAATTAAAACCTCCTCAGCCATTTAAGAAATCTGTCATCCAGTCCCAAACAGCAAACAGCAGAAAATCTCTACACTGCAAAGGATCTCATGGCTGTAGCAGCAACACACAAGGTCCACGAAACTCCACGATAAAATGGACAAGCCAAATTATGTGTTGTGTGCCAGGCTTCTCCTCCTCACAGCAGCAATCCACAGGCCCCGATAACAAGCCTACACACTGTCCTCACATGACGGATAGCAGCGTGACAGACTGAGAGAAAAGCCTGCTGGAAGCAATTAACTCTAAGTGAATTTACAAAGAAAGAGAGGAGAGGAGAGGAGAAGAGAAGAGAAGAAATGAACAAGGAGAAGAATAGGGGTGAAAAGGAGGGAAAAAGATGACTCAAACACTGATCGTTTGTCGAGTCGCAGTTGACAGAAGCAGAGCAGTGGGTTTTTGTGACTAATTATTGGGAACAATCACCCGACTAGCATTACACATTCCTTAATCCAAAGACTTTACCTCCAATGCTGCTTAATGAAAGGTTGGTTTTGTTCAGAAAATCCTGCCCTTTGGCACTAATATTCTCTGTACTAGCCTACAATTAATCACACTATACACTTGGTTATTACAACATAACTATACATTTGTAAATTCCATGAGCTGGCCTGAGACATTCAATCCTGTATGTCTCATGTCATATGTGAATATCCTTTTCATAGACAATAGTTTAGCATTAAACACCATTCTGCCTCCCAAGCTCATCACCAAGCTCAGAGACTTGGGACTCAACACTGCCCTCTGTGATTGGATGCTAAGTTTTTCTGATGGGGGAGACCCCAGGCAGTGCGGATTGGCTCCACAAATATCCTCCACCTGACCTTCAACACCGGTGCCCCCCAGAGCTGCGTTCTCAGCCCTCTCCTGTACTCCCTCTTCATGCACGACTGTGTGGCCACACACAGCTCCAACACCATCGTAAAGTGTGCTGACGACACAAACGTCATCGGCCTGATCACCGACAGCTAGGAGACGGCCCAAAGGGAGGAGGTCAGAGCCCTGACATCTAGTGCCAAAACAACAACCCGCCATCTCAATGTAAGCAAAACAAAGCTAATTGTGAGTCGGCAGCTTCAGGTTCCTCGGGGGTTCACGTCAGTGAGGATCTGACCTGGACTCACCACATCGACCCCATCACAAAAACTGCTAGACAGCATATAGACTGCTACGACAGCGGCTCTTCTTCATCCGCAGGTTGAGGATGTTCAATATGGACCCAGGATACTCTGTAACTTCTACAGGTGCACCATCAAGAGTACCCTGGCTGGCTGGCTGCATCACCGCCTGGTATGGCAGTTGCACTCCCATTAACTGCAAGGTTCTACAGCGGGTGTTGAAAACTGTTCATGTTGCCTCATTGTTTTTTTGTTACGTGTTATTGTTAGGCCCACTATTGTTAGGTAGCTTCTCTGTTCTCTTCTCTCCCTCCCTCTGTCTGTCCTGATTGCAGGAGTGGAGTCAGGTGTGCAGGAGTCAGGGTTCCAGCTGCCTCTCATCTACCACAATCAACCTCTGCTTCATATACCAATATATCATTCCTCCACTCTGCGTCAGATCATAGACAATACTGCCACAGTTAGTCTCGCTCCAGACTAACCTTTGCCTAGGCCTTTCTGTTTAAGCCTACTTGTATGTTTGCCTGTCCTGATTCCTTTTCTCGTGCCTCCAGCTGCAATTGGAACCTGACTCCTGCTACCGCTCCACTCCTGCCTTACACCGAACCGGAACCACCACTGGACCCCTGCCGCTAGCCGACCTACTGTCTCTCTCTGACAGACCCGCTCCTTCCCGGAATTCACCTGACCTGTTCTCCACCCTGGAAACCTGGACTTGCCTCCCCCTTTAAATCTACAGTGAGAATATGTGAACGGATTGTAACATAAGAAGTCCTTCCCTGATATTCTGGGTTGCCCGAGTGCATTGCCTGTCTTCAGCTCCCCTGCAGCGCCAACAGTATGCAACACAAGTTAGTGTTAGCTTAGAAGAAATTGAGTTTACTAATGTCAGCAAACAACCGGTACCCACCATGACACAGAGTCCAACACAAAGTCGATGTAAGCACAAAAAAAGATACAAGTTGTATCTACTGAAATGGGAACGTGACCGACGTCAGAGGAAAATTAGGCTTAATATTGGCAGGGCATTTGATTCATGAAGGGGCCCAGAGCTGGCTTTCATCCTACTGGACAGGTAAGATAACATTACTGCAAAGCATGTGAAATATATTGTAATATTGTTGTTTTAGCTGGTTTATATTGCTATTGCACTTTTTGACGCTCTGGGTCGGGACTCTTGGCGTCACTATTTGACGCTCTTGGGACTTGCTTCCAGCCCTTTGGCGTCATAATTAGACTCTAATAAGAGCAGCTGGTCTGGCTGAAGGCTGATGGGGCTGTGGAGAATATCCACACATAGTACCACGTATAGTAGTATTAGTGGTACTTTAAGTTCATTGTTAGTTTCTACAATGCAGGGTTGCACGTGGCCAGGTTAGTGAGAGAGGTTTATTCCTCGACGCAGAAGGTCCAGGTTTCGAGTCCGGCCTGTGACAATTTCCTGCATGTCCTCCCCCTCTCTCTGCCCTTTCATATTTAGCTGTCCTATCTATTAAAGGCGGAAATGCCCAAAAAATAATAAAAAAAAAAAAAACAGGGTTTCACAACAAAATGCATTTGTAGTCCCTTTATACTACACAAACAAGAACAAATATGTTTCACGGTGGAGAGTGGAGGATGAGGTGGAGTCAAGGACGCTCATAGCCTGAAGAAAGAAGCTGCTCTGTGTCTGGTGGTACGGCAGCGGATACTTGAGTATCTCTTGTCAGATGGCAGCAGGGTGAACAGGCTGTTGCTGGGTGGGAGGGCATTGTCTTCTAATATTCTTTGGGCTCTGTGCAAGCACTGATGCTCTTCTGTCCTGTGCCGTGCGCCAGAGTTAAATCTCTCCAGATGTCTCAACTTTGCCTCCTTGGTGCAAGCTTTCGGTCTCTTCTGATGTCTCTGTTTTGCCCCCATAATGCCAGTTTTCAGTCCCTCCTGATATGTCCGCTTTGCCTTCTTTTTGATGCCAGCTTTCAGTCTCTCCTGATGCCTCCGCTTTGCCTCCTTGATGCCAGCTTTCAGTCTCTCTTCTGCTTTGCCTCCTTGATGCCGGCTTTCAGTCGCTTCTGATGCCTTACCTTTGCATCCTTGATGCCAGGTTTCAGTCTCTCGTCATGTCTCCGCTTTGTATCCTTAATGCCAGCTTTCAGCCTTTCCTGATATCTCTGCTTTGCCTTCTTGATGCCAGATTTCTCTCTCCAGATGCCTCAGCTTTGCCTCCTTGATACCAGTTTTCAGTCTCTTTTCTGCTTTGCCCCTTGATGCCAGCTTTCAGTCTCTCATGATGCCTCTGTTTTGCCTCATTGATGCCAGTTTTCCATCTATCCTGACGTCTCCTCTTTGTCTCCTTGATGCCAGCTTTCAGTCTCTACCGATGTGTCCGCTTTTCCTCTTTGATGCTAGCTTTCAGGCTGTCCTGATTTCTCTGCCTTGCCTCCTTGATGCAAGCTTTTATTCTCTTCTTATGGCTCTGCTTTCCCTTCCTAATGCCAACTTTCAGTCTCTCCTGATATCTTTGCTTTGCCTCCCTGATTCAAGCTTAAAGTCTTTCCTCATGTCTCTCCTTTTCCTCCTTGATGCCAGCTTTCAGTCTCTCTTGATGTCTCTGCTTTGCCTCCTTGATGCAAGCTTTTATTCTCTCCTAATCTTTTAGTCTGTCCTGATATCTCAGATTTTCCTCTTTGATGCAAACGTTTTGTCTTTAATGTCTCCGCTTTGCCTTCTTGATGCCAGCTCTCAGTCTCTCCTGATGTCTCTGCTTTCCTCACTTGTTGCAAGCTTATAATCTCCCCTGATGCCTTTGTTTTGCCACATTTTTTTCATGAAGTTAATGAATTAATGTTCAGGAGCAGGGCCACGCCTCAACCACACCTCTAATCACCGACCAGCCTTTATATTCCAAGCCAATCCACTCTTTGTGTCTCCGCATTCTCGAGGACACAACAGCCGCACCAAGATGTCAGCTCGAGGAGACGGCGCCCCGCAGGCTGCGGCTGTGCCTCCCCAAGCCCCGGCTCCAGATCCACTGTACCGCCCTCCTCCCCCGCGGCGGTATCCCCCGCCAAACATCAAACCGACGGGGCCATAAGGCCCTGCGGGCAGCATCCACCTGGTCCAATCCACCCCTGAGCCGACTCGCAAACAGCCGCGTCAGTGGCAGTGACAGTGACGGGGCACCGGGAACGCATGTCTCACGCCAGCTGAGAGTTGGAAAACATAACGGCTCTTTTATGGGCCACTCAGTTTCTCCTAAAGAGCAGTTTCCTCTCAGTCAGTCCGCTTTTGTCCCTTCTGAGCATCTTGCGTCCATTGAGACACACGTTCCCCTCACACACACACACACACACACACACACACACACACACACACACACACACACACACACACAGACACACAGACAAGCTCGCTCCCATGCAGTAACGAAGGCGAAGCCCAGCCACACTGTGTCAGAATTAACAGACGCAAACACCCATTCAAAATGCGTAGCCTACTCAGTTATTCTCCACCTCCCAGCTGATTATGCGGATTGGTGAGAGTCCTGAATCCCCCCCTTAGCGGGCCTTGTTTTCGGTACTCTGATCCGAATACACATTTCGTTTGCTGACCCTGCCATGCATTCCCAGCATATATCGGGCGGCAGCCGCACTATGGACTCTGCCTACCAAGGCTTGTGAGAAACGAACAAGTTGCTTCACACAGTGGCGGGGAGGGCACGATACTGCTATGTAAACAGACAACACACAGACATGCTCTCGAAACGCTGTGCTGTGTGGAAAAGCATTTTACCCATGATGAGCACATGGATGTTGAAGCTAATCACAAATGGCTATACGCTTTGATTCGCCAGCCCTCCCCTGGTTCACCAGCGTGATAAATACTATCATGCTATCTCAAGTTCAGATAACTGCTCTGACGTCAGAGCTGGCGGAGCTGCTGGAAAAATATGCTATAGCCTAATCTCCCGCGCCCCTCCAGAGGAGGAGAACAACGGGTTTTACTCCCGTTATTTCCTCAAACAGGAGGGATGAGTCCAATGCTGGACCTGTCTTTGTTCAACCGGTGCATCCTGGAGTGACCGATCCACATGTTGCTGCTGTACATGCGTCGCAGTGCGTGCGCCCTGCAATTGGTTCACTTCCATCGATCTGAGGGCACGTTCACATTCCGGTCATCTTCAAACACAGAAACTTCCTGTGCTTCTCATTCCTGGGAGTTCAATAGACATTTGGCTACTCTCTGGCCCATCGTACGCCCTCCAAATGTATCAAGGCGTTTTTTTCCAATATTACGCAGAGGGGATCATGTTTCTGTTAGACGACCTAATCCTTACGACAGCCTCAGAGCGAGCTGCACTCCACACCGTGGAGGCTGTGCAGCATCTACAAACACTGAATTACTATTATACTAATATAAACTGGCAAAGGGTTCGCCATCCCCTCACAGTTGGTAGTTTATCTGGTGTGGACATAAACTCCGCCACTATGAAAACCAGGATGGATGCATTAAACTCTCTGCTGTCACAGATTGCGCCTCACAGGGTGGTGTCAGCGCTGTCAGTGACGCGTCTGCTGGTGTTAAAGCCCGCGAGTCACGTAGTGGCTCCTCTAGGACAAGAGTAAACACACACGTGTCAAACCTGGCCTAGCGGAAACCCCCGTGCTCTATCGTCGGGGGTTCCCCTTGGGAGGGTGACGTCACACGTAACAGACACAGACACCTCTCTTGTTGGATGGCAGGGCAAGTCTGAGTCCCAGGCTGTGGGAGGGAGATGGGGAAATCCTCCATCTCTCCACATTGCCTGGAGCCTGCCACGGTGCTAAAGTGCTGAAACACTTTGTCTGTCAGGTAGACGTGTTGATAAGAACAGACAACGTGACAGGTGCACTCAGCCCGTGGTCACCCAGACACCTGTTCTTAATCAGAGCGGCGTACACTCCGGGGTTACTAAGCCGCGCGGCAGACCTGATGTCGCGGGGGTCCCTCTCACAACGAGTGGAAGTTAGATCCCACTCTTGTTCAGATGCTGTGGAACAGGTTGGGAGGGCGAAAGTGGATCTGTTCGCCTCACGAGAGAATGCACAGTGCACACTATGGTTCCTCTATGAAGGTGCAAAACAGGTCTCACTTTTACCCCTGTCCCCCTGACTCCTCGTCTCCTGGCTCGCATTTAGGAAGAGAGCCTGGCAGCCATTCTAGTGGCATTAGAACACACAAACGCACCATGTTTTCCAATTTGGGGGGATGTCATCAGTGATAAGCCAACAACTGTTGCACTGGCCGCTGAACGGGAGCGCTTGGAGAGGTTAGGGTGTCTCGTTGGGCTACTTAGGCAACAGCTCCACCCTGTGGTTAAATTGGGTATGTTGATCTGTAACAGTAGAGCCCACTGTGTGAGCCAATATGCTGTATGTGAATACACGGATCTCATTCATGCCGAAAGTCGAAATGAACTATTTTCGGCCGTGAATTTCTTACCTTGAGGGTTTCTTCCTTCCGCCTCATAACAGAGAAGTGGAATAAACGTATCACCCAGTTTGCCCAGTGTGTGTGGTATCTCAGTATGTTTTACGCACGGCAGACATCAGGCGGAGCAGCTGTTCATTCACTATATGACACTCACGCTGTTCTTTCGAAACAGCAGCTGTCTCACCGGCTGTGTGAGGTTACCACCCATGCTTTTAGTGTAAAGGGAGTGGCATCCGGGCACACTCCACGAGAGCATTATCAGCACCCACGGCACTCCTCAGAGGTATGACAGTGGCTGACATCTGCGCAAAGGCGTCTTGGGCATCTCCGTGCCTTTTTTCATCCGTTTTCATTGCGCGATGTGTCTCCATGATTCACTCGGTCTTATCCGCACTTTTAGATCTGGTATGCCATGTCTCCATCCTCCTGCACCAGAGTGCCGTGAGGAATGTGCTTTGCATTAGTTAATGATGATTTTAATCTTAATTATGGAGCACCTTCAGAATCCATGCGGCAGGGCCTCACAACATTAAGCAGGCCAGTCATGGAGATACACTATCAGATTTTCAAACAAACAATATGATTTTGTTACATTAAAAAAAGGTGGCATTGACTACATCAGCTTCACCCTTAACCCAATAGCAACAGCTCTTAGAGGGTGAAGCCTATACGAAATAGAACGATAGTTACGTATTGTAACTCCAGATTCTATGAGTATAGGCATAGCCCTCTAAGATCCAGGCCACCTGCTTCACTAACATTGGCTGAAGAAAAATGTTGATGTTGGGAGCAGATCTCTGGTCTCGCAGCTGTAATATGCGGATGTAAGGGAGGCACGTGCTGGGCATGAAAGAAATCTTTATGACTGTGCATGCGCGAAGGATAAACCCAACAGCAACAGCTGTTAGAGAGCTATGTCTATACTCATAGAATCTGGAGTTACAATACGTAACTATCGTCACAGTAGTAGCAGTTGTTGTGACAGTAGTAGTAGTAGTAGTCAGTGATGGGAATAACGGCGTTATAAATAACGGCGTTACTAACGTTACTTTTTTTCAGTAACGAGTAATCTAATTGATTACTCTTCCCATTTTAATAACGCTGTTACCGTTACTGCCAAAAAATGCGGCGCATTACTATATTTGAAGCTGTTTTTTTCATCAGACCAACTAGATCTCTGAGTCTGAGCCGAGAGGCAAAGACTTTTTTTACTGTTCTTCTTTGTTTAGTGTGCAGTGCACGACACAAGCGCATAAATGCTGACGATTGGCTGAGGTTGAGTAAAATGTCATGTTAAGCCAATCAGAGGCAGAGTTGGGCGGATGTTCGAAAGCACGCATAGTCAGACACACAAGAACAACACAAGCGAGTCAGTCAACGAGAGAGAGAGACAGGTATGGCGTTATGAAATCAAGGAGAGGGTTAACCTTTCCTGCTCCAGATCTCCCACTGTGGTCAGAAAGAACAGGGGAGACACTTTATTTCTCTTACTATATGACTCTAGAGTCACTACTCGCTCCGAAGCTAATCGCCGTCACTCTCTCACTTCTCCCTCGCTCTATCACCTACTCCCCACACACACACACACACACACACACACACACACACACACACACACACACACACAGGAATCCGGCTCGACGCACACCCCAGCGCACAAGTATAAACATCAGGCCACTTACGTTATTTGCACTACAAAGAGTGTATATATTTGTTATTTATTTTTGGTATAGTGCTTAACAAGCATAATTGAATTTTTCCCAGTTGTGGCTTGTTGAGGTGTTGTGTTATTTGTATTGATCCACTATATAAACATAATATCTACATACATGGCTTTTGATTGGAGGCTAGTCTCACTTTGTCCCACAGCAACATTAAAATAGTTTAGATTTGTGTACATTGTTTCTGTTAATAATGTATTGTATTAAGGTTCCATTTCATTATAATATTCAGATTTATCATAAATAATTGAACATGCACATGTATTTTATGTTCCATTAAAGAGGGGTGGAGGTGGGGTCACATTTGAGCATTTAAAAATGTACTTGAAAGTAACGTAATAGTTACTTTCTGAAGTAACTAGTTACTTTCATAATTTGTAACTGAATAAGTAATTTAGTTACTTTTTGGAAGAAGTAACTAGTAACTGTAACTAATTACTTTTTAAAAGTAACTTGCCCAACACTGGTAGTAGTTGTAGCAGAAATAGCATTGATGATGGTATAATGAGGTCATTTCAGTGCTATGTTAAGTTGTTGTGTTTTCACTTATTATATTCTATGCCCTAACCCCTCCTCTCAGTACTGCTGTTCCACTGGCTGATGATCTCCCAGTGGGTCGCCAGTCAGTTAATAGGGGGAGGGGCTCGAAGATGGATTACCCAGCGCATATTGGCCATCAGGACCAATCAGCTGCCAGAAAGGAAATGGATGGCTCTCATTTGTTCTCATTATTATCATAACAGCCATAATGCTCAGACAGACACACATGCCACTCGCGGTCACCACCATGAAATGTTCCAATTAGTTATGCTGGGAGACAGCCTTTAAGAGAGTGTGAGTGTGTGTGTGTGTGTGTGTGTGTGTGTGTGTGTGTGTGTGGGCTTGTTTAACTATATTCGTGGGGTCCAAAAAGCGGGAGTCCAGTATACTTGTGGGGTCCCGACAGCTTTGTGGGGCCAAAATGCTGGACCCCACAAGTTTAAAGGGCTGTTTGAGGATTAAGACTGGGTTGTAGGATTAGGGTTAGAATTAGGTTATGGTTAGGGTGAGGGTAAGGGTTAAGGTTAGGCATTTAGTTGTGATGGTAAAGGTTAGGGTAAGGGGCTAGGGAATGCATTATGTCAATGACGGGTCCCCACAAAGATAGTGCCACAAACCTGAGAGTGTGTGTGTGTGTGTGTGTGTGTGTGTGTGTGTGTTCTTGTTTAATTACATTTGTGGGGTCCAAAAACTGGGAATACAGTATACTTGTGTGTGTGTGTGTGTGTGTGTGTGTATATGTGTGTGTGTGTGTGTGTGTGTGTGTGTGTATATGTGTGTGTGTGTGTGTGTGTGTGTGTATGTGTGTGTGTGTGTGTGTGTGTGTGTGTGTGTGTGTGTGCGCGCGTCTGCTCATGTGCAGGGTGTGTGGCTGCTCTAACCTGTTAACATGGACACCGAAATGAAAAAAGGAAGAGGTTCACACGCTCAGGCAATGTGGCATGGCCAGTCTCTCCCGCACGGATAGCTGACTTATTAATAGCTGTCAGTTTCAAGCGGTTTTACGTTATTCAGATGCAGGGAGAGAGTGGGTTTTTTAGTAAATAATTACCGCGGTCCAGGCCTCGGTGACCTCATAGCTGGCCATGATACCAGAACACTGTAAGCAGTAGTGGATTTCTTGTCAGTGTAACTTAAGACTGAGTTGAATATTGTGGTAACAGTTTCTATTGTCCATGTCTATAATACATTATAAACACATAATGCATAATGTGTTACAATCTGTTTATAGCGCTGTATAAGTATAGTTATAAGCACTCAATTATTTATAATTATTTATAACACCGCATGTAAGTAAACATACTTATAATGGGCTATAATGTTGCACATTTCACCTCGTAATTAGTTATAAGCATGTATAACTCTTTTATAATGCATTAAAACCATATTAATAACACATTTTAAGAAATTGTATAATGACTTATACGGTCAAGTAGCATAATATTTCATAATTACCAGTCATTCACTGACTGTAGGAGCCAAATATGTTATTTTGAGTATTTAGACATTAGGTGTTGTTTCTTGTGTGTACACTGGGTGTCACTATTCATTTACCTGGGGAAAGGTTATAAAGGGGGATCCAAATTGTTGTCGGCAGGTGTTTGGTCCGGAAGGCCAATCCGTTCTCATTCCGAACTCGTAAAATAAGGATGTTTGGACAGTGGCTGTCAGCGTCTGATGCGACGAAAAAGGCGTCTTTCAGAGTGTTTGTCTAATGCACCGGGGTGAGCAGCTGTTAAATAGGATTTAGAGAGTAGTATGTAAGGAGGTTGTTTGTTGTGGTGGATGGGTCAAACAAACACAGGACTTTCACCCAGGAGAGCGGGGTTCGCGTCCTGCTTGTCATGCTTGCTATAGTTGTTTTTTTCTTTCCTCCCACGAGTCACAGAACCGTACGCCCACCTACAACCTTTTCCTTAACATAACTGCGTCAAAAGGGATGGCAATACTCCCGACCAAGCGCGTTTACTTAAAGCGCTAAAGGAGACTTTTAGCGTCAATAAGAATGACAAAGGCACCTGACCAAGCGTCCATATTTTACGAGATGGGTGTGAGAACGTGTTGGGAAGGCCAAAGGGTTTTTGACCGCTGTAACACTGTAAGGCTGTGGCGCATTGGCACCGAACCTTTCTTTAAAATGCTTTCTTACAGTTTATGGATTTACTGCCGAACACTGAGAGAATGTGGACATTTTCATGCTGTACGGTAAAACAAAATAAACTTATTGTTATTCTGCAACACAACAAACCCCTGGAGATTTTTTAACGCTACACAGCAATGTT
This sequence comes from Sander lucioperca, assembly GCF_008315115.2. Taxonomy (NCBI): domain Eukaryota; kingdom Metazoa; phylum Chordata; class Actinopteri; order Perciformes; family Percidae; genus Sander; species Sander lucioperca. The sequence continues at coordinate 1,447,658 of NC_050187.1, forward strand.
AACATCAGGGCAAGGCATCAGCCAGATCACTCTGGGTTAAACCACCTCAGTACCTAACATTATTTGACTGAGCTCCTTTAACACGGGGCAGCGGTGGCATGAAGGTTAAAGAAGCAAGCTTGGGACCAGGAGGTCGCCAGTTCGATCCCCAGACCGGCAGGATAAAATCTGGCTGGGCTGAGCTGCCTCCCTCATCACCACCACTGAGGTGCCCTTGAGCAAGGCCCTTAACCCCAACCGCTCCAGTGGAGCTGCTCAGTGGCAGCAGATCAGACTGTGGTTGTACTGGGCAGCTTCCAGGTATGAATGTGATCAGATCAGACTGTGGTTGTACTGGGCAGCTTCCAGGTATGAATGTGATCAGATCAGACTGTGGTTGTACTGGGCAGCTTCCAGGTATGAATGTGGAACTGTGTGACTGTGACAGTTCGTCATTGCAAATGAGAAATTGTTCTCAATCGACTTACCTGGATAAATAAAGGTTAAAAAAATAAATACTGACATTATTATTTGTAAGGGTCATAGTTAATCATAATTCTCATAGTTCATTGTATTATATTAAATCAATTTGTCAATTTGTGACAAAAAATGGTTAAAGTGGCCATATTATGCTCATTTTCAGGTTCATAATTGTATTTAGAGGTTATATCAGAGTAGGTTTACATGGTTTCATTTTCAAAAAACACCATATTTTTGTTGTACTGCACACTGCTGCAGCTCCTCTTTTCAGGTTTTTTCTCCTTTTTGTGTTCAGGTCTCTGTTTTAGCTACAGAGTGAGACTTCTCAACTTCTGTAACATCTTTGTTGGGAGGCGCACATGCTCAGTAGCTAGGTAAGGATTACATGAGCTAGCTAGCTGTTTCTCCAACTTTGGCCTGTACAAGGCTGGATTAGCCGAGAGACTTCTTCTAAACAAGGGCGCACTTCCAACTTTGTGTGGAATACCTGCAGAACAGGGACATGTAAGTCGTTCTATACAATTTATTTTGTAAAAAGAAAAGGTAGCAGCAGAGGTTGATTGTGGGTGAGAGGGCGACAACACTGTCGTGGTTAGCTCGCCGAAACTCTACTGCCGCTGTCTCGGCAACGTTAGCTAATGTCCACTAGCATACGTACAGGCTAACTATAGCCAGTTAGCTTTGTGTGTAACGTAATAAAAACCCAACCATCTCGTAGGAGCGAAGCTTAATATTTCATTCAATAAAATTATGGTACAAAAGGAGCACTAACGCCACAGGTCTTATGTTGACAACGTGGACGCAGATATAAGAAACTCCGAAGGCAGTTGTAATATTTACCCAGCAGGCTAGGCTAACGCTGTTGCGTTAGCAAAACATCGGCGTAGCTTTAGCTAGCAGTCTAAACTTGTCTCGAGTCCGGACCTTTAACTGCTATGGTCCGGACTCGAGTACTACAGCCCTGACAGGTAGATATCACTTAGCTGAACAACTGAACAAGCTGCAACTTTTCTGATTGATACAATGGGAGCCTGACTCTTGTATATGACCCCAATCTGCCCTTCTTATAGCTTGAAGCCATAACCTCCGCCGGTTTTTGGCAAAAGCATGCTTCCCCCTAGGTATGTTAAACATCAGGCACCCATCACTGGCTCTGTTTGTACAATTAACCACGCAACAACTCCTTGGCATTTTGACTTACGCTATGCTGCTACTACTACTAGCTACACGAAACACGTCTTCTTTCTGCCCCCGGTTGCGTGCGCAAGCAGCAATGACGTTGCCGAGAAATCCATGTATAGACTTCAGTGGTCTCCGTCCGGAGCAACGGGATCTGTTGGTCCATTGACCACAGGAGACAATGAGAGAACATAACTGGTAGTTGGATTTGCTACAGTAACGTTAGTTGTGGATTGTAGTAAGTAGGCTGTTCAAGGCTATTTTATTCATATTAAACACCGGATGAAAGTTTTCTTTTCTCAAATAGAAATGATGCTGAGTAAGTCATAAATTAGTCATGACAAAAAAGTTTGCTATGTTAGTGTAATATAATGTAATGTTACCTAGCTTGTTTAATAGCTTGTTGGATAGAATTGCACCCACTACAACTAACTTTAACACAGCGATAAGACTAACGTTGTGTGTGAACTGATACTAGGGTTAATATTGAAGATCTACAGTTGTGGGTTTGCTGCAGTTAAATATATATCCTCTGTGCCAGACGAAACCTAATATTTATGTGGATTTTGTGGTGAACCTATGACCCTAACTCATAAACATCTGATGTTAAAGATTTGTGTTGTTGTCCAGATAAAATGACAGAAATAATTCATTTTACTTTTGTTTAGTGCCTGTCCCGTCATGTAAGTTTGCTTTAAATTAAAGCTATTTTTTTATTTCTACTTCTAGAGCAGTGACTATAACCTAATACATGTATTTCTTACAAAAGCATTGCATTTCTTTTATATGGGGGCACTTTTTCAAAATAAGTGATTATGTTTTAAGGTATTTTTGTGGGTTGATTGTAAACAACTTAAAAATAAATGGTTTTAAAAAAGAATATTTTGGTCAATTTAGTCAGCTTTTTCATTGAATCAAGAGAAACACTGAAAATAAGGATAATGGTACAGTCTCCATGCTACACTAATGATAGTATTAAGGCTTTCCTCTGTGTACACATATCCTCTACAAGTATAATTGTGGCTGTATTATTTGTTTCCCCTTCAGAAATTGCTCTTCAGAAACGTTATGTTTATTGTCCCCCCCAACTGTTAAATGAGATTTACGCCCGTGTCTGTAACCTTTAAAAAAATGCTGTACAATTAAATTTACCAAAGCTGACACTTGCAGGTTGTTAAGGCTTTAATTTATCTTGTCAAAACAAGTGAGTAATTCATAACAAACTGCCCAATATCTAACACAAAAACCTAAAAAGCATGTAGTTCATACTCCTGTGAAGCAGTACGCTTTGCCTGTAGGATTTACTGTAGCAGGAACATTGATATTGGCAAACAGATGACCCAGGTACAGGTGAGTTGGTGAGCAGGGTTATGATATGAACTAAAATAAAGATAAGCCTAGTGTTCACAAGATGGGAAATTCAGGTATTGCAACACAAAATGAGAATTATTAAAGGTCCTATGACATGCTGCTTTTTGGATGCTTTTATATAGGCCTTAGTGGTCCCCTAATACTGTATCTAAAGACTATTTTATATAGACCTTAGTGGTCCCCTAATACTGTATCTGAAGTCTCTTTTATATAGACCTCAGTGGTCCCCTAATACTGTATCTGAAGTCTCTTTTATATAGGTCTTAGTGGTCCCCTAAAACTGTATCTGAAGTCTCTTTTATATAGGCCTTAGTGGTTCCCTAATACTGTATCTAAAGTCTATTTTATATAGACCTTAGTGGTCCCCTAATACTGTATCTGAAGTCTCTTTTATATAGGCCTTAGTGGTCCCCTAATACTGTATCTGAAGTCTCTTTTATATAGACCTTAGTGGTCCCCTAATACTGTATCTGAAGTCTCTTTTATATAGGCCTTAGTGGTCCCCTAATACTGTAGCTGAAGTCTCTTTTATATAGACCTTAGTGGTCCCCTGATACTGTATCTGAAGTCTCTTTTATATAGGTCTTAGTGGTCCCCTAAAACTGTATCTGAAGTCTCTTTTATATAGGCCTTAGTGGTCCCCTAATACTGTATCTAAAGTCTATTTTATATAGGCCTTAGTGGTCCCCTAATACTGTATCTGAAGTCTCTCTTATATAGGCCTTAGTGGTCCCCTAATACTGTATCTGAAGTCTCTCTTATATAGGCCTTAGTGGTCCCCTAATACTGTATCTAAAGTCTATTTTATATAGACCTTAGTGGTCCCCTAATACTGTATCTGAAGTCTCTTTATATAGACCTTAGTGGTCCCCTAATACTGTATCTGAAGTCTCTTTTATATAGGCCTTAGTGGTCCCCTAATACTGTATCTGAAGTCTCTTTTATATAGACCTTAGTGGTCCCCTAATACTGTATCTGAAGTCTCTTTATATAGGTCTTAGTGGTCCCCTAAAACTGTATCTGAAGTCTCTTTTATATAGGCCTTAGTGGTCCCCTAATACTGTATCTAAAGTCTATTTTATATAGGCCTTAGTGGTCCCCTAATACTGTATCTGAAGTCTCTCTTATATAGGCCTTAGTGGTCCCCTAATACTGTATCTGAAGTCTCTTTTATATAGGCCTTAGTGGTCCCCTAATACTGTATCTAAAGTCTATTTTATATAGACCTTAGTGGTCCCCTAATACTGTATCTGAAGTCTCTTTTATATAGACCTTAGTGGTCCCCTGATACTGTATCTGAAGTCTCTTTTATATAGGTCTTAGTGGTCCCCTAAAACTGTATCTGAAGTCTCTTTTATATAGGCCTTAGTGGTCCCCTAATACTGTATCTAAAGTCTATTTTATATAGGCCTTAGTGGTCCCCTAATACTGTATCTGAAGTCTCTCTTATATAGGCCTTAGTGGTCCCCTAATACTGTATCTGAAGTCTCTCTTATATAGGCCTTAGTGGTCCCCTAATACTGTATCTAAAGTCTATTTTATATAGACCTTAGTGGTCCCCTAATACTGTATCTGAAGTCTCTTTTATATAGACCTTAGTGGTCCCCTAATACTGTATCTGAAGTCTCTTTATATAGACCTTAGTGGTCCCCTAATACTGTATCTGAAGTCTCTTTTATATAGACCTTAGTGGTCCCCTAATACTGTATCTGAAGTCTCTTTTATATAGGCCTTAGTGGTCCCCTAATACTGTATCTGAAGTCTCTTTTATATAGACCTTAGTGGTCCCCTAATACTGTATCTGAAGTCTCTTTTATATAGGTCTTAGTGGTCCCCTAATACTGTATCTGAAGTCTCTTTTATATAGGCCTTAGTGGTCCCCTAATACTGTATCTAAAGTCTATTTTATATAGGCCTTAGTGGTCCCCTAATACTGTATCTGAAGTCTCTCTTATATAGGCCTTAGTGGTCCCCTAATACTGTATCTGAAGTCTCTTTTATATAGGCCTTAGTGGTCCCCTAATACTGTATCTAAAGTCTATTTTATATAGACCTTAGTGGTCCCCTAATACTGTATCTGAAGTCTCTTTTATATAGACCTTAGTGGTCCCCTAATACTGTATCTGAAGTCTCTTTTTATAGGCCTTAGTGGTCCCCTAATACTGTATCTAAAGTCTATTTTATATAGGCCTTAGTGGTCCCCTAATACTGTATCTGAAGTCTCTCTTATATAGGCCTTAGTGGTCCCCTAATACTGTATCTGAAGTCTCTCTTATATAGGCCTTAGTGGTCCCCTAATACTGTATCTGAAGTCTCTTTTATATAGGCCTTAGTGGTCCCCTAATACTGTATCTAAAGTCTATTTTATATAGACCTTAGTGGTCCCCTAATACTCTATCTGAAGTCTCTTTTATATAGACCTTAGTGGTCCCCTAATACTGTATCTGAAGTCTCTTTATATAGGCCTTAGTGGTCCCCTAATACTGTATCTGAAGTCTCTTTATATAGGCCTTAGTGGTCCCCTAATACTGTATCTGAAGTCTCTCTTATATAGGCCTTAGTGGTCCCCTAATACTGTATCTGAAGTCTATTTTATATAGACCTTAGTGGTCCCCTAATACTGTATCTGAAGTCTCTTTTATATAGACCTTAGTGGTCCCCTAATACTGTATCTGAAGTCTCTTTATATAGACCTTAGTGGTCCCCTAATACTGTATCTGAAGTCTCTTTTATATAGACCTTAGTGGTCCCCTAATACTGTATCTGAAGTCTCTTTTATATAGGCCTTAGTGGTCCCCTAATACTGTATCTGAAGTCTCTTTTATATAGGCCTTAGTGGTGCCCCTAATACTGTATCTGAAGTCTCTTTTATATAGGCCTTAGTGGTCCCCTAATACTGTATCTGAAGTCTCTTTATATAGGCCTTAGTGGTCCCCTAATACTGTATCTGAAGTCTCTTTATATAGGCCTTAGTGGTCCCCTAATACTGTATCTAAAGTCTATTTTATATAGACCTTAGTGGTCCCCTAATACTGTATCTGAAGTCTCTTTTATATAGACCTTAGTGGTCCCCTAATACTGTATCTGAAGTCTCTTTATATAGACCTTAGTGGTCCCCTAATACTGTATCTGAAGTCTCTTTATATAGGCCTTAGTGGTCCCCTAATACTGTATCTGAAGTCTCTTTTATATAGACCTTAGTGGTCCCCTAATACTGTATCTGAAGTCTCTTTTATATAGACCTTAGTGGTCCCCTAATACTGTATCTGAAGTCTCTTTATATAGACCTTAGTGGTCCCCTAATACTGTATCTGAAGTCTCTTTTATATAGACCTTAGTGGTCCCCTAATACTGTATCTGAAGTCTCTTTATATAGACCTTAGTGGTCCCCTAATACTGTATCTGAAGTCTCTTTATATAGACCTTAGTGGTCCCCTAAAACTGTATCTGAAGTCTCTTTTATATAGGCCTTAGTGGTCCCCTAATACTGTATCTAAAGTCTATTTTATATATTTTCCCGGAATTCAGCCTTGGTGCAGAATTACAGCCACTAGAGCCAGTCCCACAATGAGCTTTCCTTTCCTTTGAGCTTTAAATGCTATTGAGGAGGAGAGAGGGGGGGGGCAAGGTGGAGGGTGGGGGTGTGGCCTTGACCAACTGTCATGCTTCCCTTGTTTTCAAGCCATGATGTCTCTCTCTTTCTCATGGGTGGGCAAAATTCTCTGGGTGGGCAAAGCAGAGAAAGGGGAGGTAACCTGTCCCCTTATGACGTCATAAAGGGAAGATTCCAGATTGGTCCATCTGAGCTTTCATTTTCTCAAAGGCAGAGCAGGATACCCAGGGCTCGGTTTACACCTATCACCATTTCTAGCCACTGGGGGGACCATAGGCAGGCTGGGGGAACTCATACTAATGTTAAAAAACCTCATAAAGTGAACTTTTCATGCCATGGGACCTTTACATAGGAGGTATATACAACTAGTATAAGAGTAGAACATAAATTAACTATACAAGAGCAATTAAGGCAAAGTTTAAGTTATGAGGTAGTGGCAAGTTAAAGTGATGAATAATAAATAGTGAGTCATGTCAACAGTATGCACCAGAATAATATACTGTGATTAAGTAATGATACTTAATGTTGTCAGTATTAATATAGCAAAACAGAAAAATTATTCATGATGCAGTATGGTGAACAACTGAGTCCCATATGACCCCAAGAGACTTTAAGTGCAGCTATTGATGTTCACTACAAACAAAACTTGCAGATGGCTGTAGTCTGTAGCCAGCCATAGATAGATCTGGGCCTGCTGGAGGGTCATGGGGGGGGGCAGCAGTGTTCTTGGCCTCTAGCCTTCATGGGTTGGTAATATGACACTGTGCAGCTATGGTGCAGCAGCTCAACATTGGTCAAGTCCTTCAGCCCCATCTGGAAGAAAAGAAAGTGACACAAAATAGTTGGTTTTCTGTTCAGTTTGCTTTGTATTAAACTGCTATTTAAGGAGCAAATAAAAACGCATATATTACATTTCTAGATCTGTTTTATTTTAGTAACGTTAGTGAAACTGTAGGATAACGTTACAATGTTTTATACAGACTGTTATAATTCATTATTTTCATACTAATGTTATATGAATGAAGAATAATAACTGATAAACACACAACAGTGATGCAAAATCCAACACAAACAATCCAGTTTCTTGTGTTCTTTCAGTTATATTACTATTGGCTCTAACATGTCTGAAATTAGCCAAATCCCCAGGGTTAACCAAATGAGAAAAAAATACAAAGTGGGTTCATTAAATATACATACTGTCCATCATCTGTCATTCAATCTAGCTAAACTCTATAAAGAAAAACTTTGTTTATAGACATCAAGCTAGGCTATATGCTAACGCTATATGCTTTATGCTTAATTTATGTTACTCACCCTCGTAATTGTGGACGTAACTTGATGTGTTCCACTTCAAACTTTTCTCCCTTTTGCTGGTGGGTGCAGGTGAAAGCGTGTCGACCATTCTGTGCACATTGTTGACATTATGTACTTATCATAAACAGTGATGCCAGGTAACGCGTTACTTGTAACGCGTTACTCTAATCTGATCACTTTTTTCAGTAACGAGTAATCTAACGCGTTACTATTTCCAAACCAGTAATCAGATTAAAGTTATGTATCCAATTCACTGTGCGTTACTATTTTTGTCATTTTCCTTAGTAAAATTATATATTGTTTTTGCTTTAACTTCTTGCGTCTCGGGGAGTGAAGTCACGTATGCGACGACAAGTCACGTTTTTAGCATGTGGACAGGTCACGTTTTCAGCATGTGGACAGTTAACGTGTACCATCCAGCGACACAAACACAAGAGAGATGCGCGTTTTCTAGCTGGAAATACAGTCACTATTTTGAGTTTGTGTCAGCTAAAGATGGCAATATTAAAGTTCGTGGTACACTCTGTGCTGGTGGCGACAAAGTGCTATCTAGCTACAAAAACACTACGTCAAATTTGAAGAAACATTTGGAGTCGCAGCACTACAGTCAAACTTACAGAGCAAGTCCCACCAGGTGGTGCAAAGCAGAGAGAAGAAGGTCAGTGCAAAACCAGTAAGTGGGGGAGAGTTGAAGAAGTTGGTCGGGCAGTATGTTGTAGAGGAAATGCTGCCCTTAAACACGGTTGACTCGCCTTTGTTTCGTGCGATAATAAAGAACCCTACTACTGTCAATGCCGAGTTGCCTCACAGAACAGCTTTGTCACGGTTGTCATTTTTATGTTGAGGCGGCGGGGTGTTGTCAGCAGCTGCTGAATGTAACTAATAAAGTAACTTGTAATCTAACTTAGTTACTTTTAAAATCAAGTAATCTGTAAAGTAACTAAATTACTTTTAAAATCAAGTAATCTGTAAAGTAACTAAGTTACTTTTTCAAAGTAACTGTGGCAACACTGATCATAAAGCATTGAACGGCGGGGTTAAATAAACCCGGTTACAGAGTAGCCGCCCGCAAGGGACGTTCTAACATAAAGCGAACGCACCCTCAACTGGGCAGGGATCATTTTATTGGTCAACACTACATCTGGCATTCTATTGGTGAGGGGTATTTGCACAAGGTTGTAACACAAAAAATCAGAGAGTGCAGGAGAAATCTGAGAGATGATTTGCAAGCGCACAGAAGCATCCTGAAGGCGAGGAGAAGGGCTGTTGCTCAGAGCAGGAAATCTGTCCAAGCAACAAAAAACCTGAGTCCAAGCAGAAACTTTGAGCAGAAGCACAGCAAATCCAAGCGCGAGCAGTTGCTATTTGAATGTGAGAGCAAGGTTTTGCGTGAAAGTTTTAAAAAAAATCAATGAGAAGTGCTCTCAAATTGAAAGAACGCGCTCTTGAATAGAGATAGGAGAACTCTATAATGCATTGTTGCATTTCAAGTGTTGCATACGGTAACTTAGCCTACTTTGGATGTATCATGAGATAAACCGGGTATCACTGTCACTGTGTCACAAGCCAAAGCATTACGAGATTGTTGTAGCAACCAACGTAATAATAACTTAGATTAATATAGCGCATTTCATGAAACCAAAGGACGCTTTACACAGGTACAGGGGACAAGGGAAAAGAAAATAGTAGGCCAACACAAACAGAGTAAAAGGAATAAAACGTCCGCGCTAAATGGAAGAGGGACGTGATTTAATGTTGGCTACTGACTACAACCACATTGCACTTTGTAAAGTTATTTTATGAATGAAATAGACATATTACATACCTGTGACGGCCCCGCCCCAGTATCATGTCATTTATGATCATTAGATGAAAAATTACACAGTTTCAGAAACATTAAAAAGTTACATATAGTCAACGACGGATTATCATGACCACGGGCCCTGGACACAAAATCGGAATGGGTCCCCCTCCATCCCCTACACACACACACACACACACACACACACGCACACACGCACGCACGCACGCACCTGCAAGTAGTATCCTACACGTCCAATATTGCAAAGAGCACACAGTGCTTTACAGCACATCACAGGGAAACACACAATCTAATAGGGTACAGATATGTATGCTAACCAATACATTAAACGTGGTGGATTACCATTTTGAAAAAGTGTGAAAACAAATATCCTACCTTCAATTTATAAAGGTCGATAATGTATATAACAGCCATTCTCGTGGTGCCACTAGTCTATTAGGCAATCAGCTGCACAACATGTCATTATTAAACAAGCGAACTCAACCACCTACTCCACAGTCTCTTGCTGATGCGGGGTATTTAGCTCCTCTGTTGTGAAACGAGGAGGCCCCTCTTTCAACGAGAATCGTTTTTTACTTTTTCACTGGATAGATTTCCCCACACTGTAACAGTCTCACACCAAGAGTTTTCATCAGCCCCCCTCTGATATAGGCCTCTAGTATGGTAAAAGAAACTGGGGAGCTAGCAAGCATAGCTGCGGACTGCTTGCTAGGTTAACTAGTTAACAAAAACGTGAACGCCATAAGTCTAACGTTAATGCTAGCTAGCTAAAGTTATTCAAGTGTCTCCCCCATAGACTAGTTAAGGCTAAATTACAGCATTCAGACAGTTACTGTTATACAACGTTATCTTCACTATCTGCTCTAATTACCACTGTCTTGCTTTCTTTTCTCATCATCCTCCTTTTTTCTCTTCCCTTTTTCACTCCCAGAAGGATAATTCCTCTTCATTTAAGTTTGACTTTAACGTTAAATAAATTCAAAAGTTTGGTTATCGTGTTTCTAGGGAATGACATGGGCCCACCCCGCCCCCCAAGCAGTTGCCTGGTTTTGCCTGTTGACAAGTGGCGGCTCTGATCATACCGTGAATGAATTCTTGGCGTCGCACAATCATAGTCAAATTTCAATTCATCAGATCGTTAGGGGCCCCCCTGGAGCGTCAGGGCCCTGGGCAAGTGCCCACTTTGCCCAGGCCGTAATCCGTCTGTACATATAGTGTCCTGAGGCAGGCAGGCAGGCATACCCAACACAAAATCCAAAAACCACTCAGAAAACTGAAGATTCTGAAAAGCAAAACCACAAGGACGGAGAGACGCAGGGAATGACAACAATCTGAAAACAGACAAAGAAAGCACACCAAATACAGTAAGGTAACGAGGGTAGTAACGAGACACAGGTGACATGAGGGCTGATGAACAGGTGAAACACATCCGGGCAGGGCAGATAATCACAAAGGCGGGAAAATACACAAGGCAGGAAGTAAAAGAAGACATGACACAGGAGAATGGCCGTTTTCGTAATACCCTAAGACATACTACAGACAAATGCAGTATGCATTCATCAGTAGTATGCAGTTAAATCGATTTATTCCACAGTATACTAGGCCAGGCTGAGCCTTTGATTAAGCTCTTAAAGCTCTGGACAAAAAATGAACTCACGCCACTTATTAAGCTTTGAATTTTTTGTTTATGACCAATGTATGTTTACTTTATAAGATGCTGCGTGATTTAGCTCTCCCACTTATACTACTAACATTTGCTCAAACTTTTTCAGTTACATGAACAAAGCAGTTAAGTCTACATAATATATGCCATAAAAGGCATATATATATATATATATATATATATATATATATAAAAAGGCAGATAACCACAGGCTCACGTTAATCTCATAATGGATATTTGTGTTGTGTAATTTAACCCTTGTATTGTCTTGCTGTTGACGACAATGCACTTGTCTTCCGTTTTGGTTTGCCTGTTTATAAAGCATAAAGTAGCCTATAAATTATCACTCAATTCTGTGTTATATCTTCTTAGCCAACTTTATAACTCATTACCACTAGTTTTACACTTATTTTTGGAATTGATGGCCAATAAACCTCATTTACATGAAATTATGCCTAATTTTTGAGTAAAATAAGCAAACATTATGAATTGTTTTGACAAATAGTTAGGATCATCCATGTTATTTTTGGGAAATTTGGTTGAAAGAAAGCCATAGTAACTGATATAGAAACTTTGAAAATGGGGCAAATTTTACCCGAAAGGTCAAGTTGACCCTTCTCTGGGATATGTTTTCATGCTAATCGAATGTGACCAGTTTTAGCGCTAACTGCCTGTATACGCAAACGGTACTGTCTTTATAAACTATCTTTTTAATAAACTGTCTGTACACTTACAAAGTTCTCAATGCTTCGGTTTACATGTAGGGACCCTCATTATGCTACTGTTGAAGTGTGGTGCTATTTTGAGCCTTGTTAGTGGTATAGAAATAGTGATTTCTTTTTACTTTATCAGTGCCCCGACTACTAGCATTACAAGCTATGTAGCGGTTAGCGCTAAAACTGGTCACATTCGATTAGCATGAAAACATATCCCAGAGAACACGTGTTATTAACCCCTAGGTTCATTTTGCGCCGGAATTTTCCTTTAAGGATTGCCACTTAAAAAGCAGGTTTAAAATCTGCTGCACTGTTTTTTTATAAACACATAGAGGGAGAGAGACTGTAGCCTGGTACCAGAGCTCTCTGCCCAACACCACAACTAAAGACAAGACCTTTCTGTTTCCTGCATGAAGTCTAAACAGGACATGGTAGCCAGTCTTTGTAACTAGTTATCAAACTCATCTCAGAACAAGTTTGTTTTGGTGTTTTGTTCACAAGCAATTGGATGCTTCAGAAGTTGACATTTGGACTTAAACATGATCTGACACCTGGCCTGGTGTTAACCCTTTGTGCATACCATGCAGATACTGTCACATTACAATAGCTACAGCAATCCGTGCTTCCGGAGAGCTCGAGTCACTGCAGGCAGGGAAAGTTTATCCGATCTTGTGTCCCTCGAACAGGTGCAGGAGTTTGGCATTGATGGTTCAGCTTAACGCTTAACAGCCGAGAGAGGTCGGAAAAAAACATTTTCACTGCGCACGCAAAGGAAAAGCTCTGGGTTCTGAGAAAGTTGGAGGAATGGAGAAAATCTTTTCAGTGTTTACTTGTAGGTGTCAGCGTGGTATTGGAAATTTATCTCGGCTCAGTTTTCCTACTTCAGTTTATTTTTCTTTATGTTAATGGAGGTGTCATAATCACCTACTGTAGGTCATAGCTCACTTACTGGTCTATTTACACCTCTTTCCACATGTCTAACAAGTACTTTTACTACTGTGCAACTGCTGTCATCAAGAACACAGCATCATTACAGTCAATTAAGTCCATCAGCATTTGGCTCAAACTTCTTTCAACACACACAAAGGATGCTTCTCTTATTGCTGGTGTCACAAAGGCTCGAAGTTAAAATGAGCCAACTGCTTTGTCAACACATAGACCTCAGGCCACTTGGTTGGCCTCATTCACGTCCAAACATATCTCTGCTGTCACTCCACTTTACGAGCTGGGATTAAAAGTTGTTGGCTGGAGATTCCAGTGCCTCCAACTGCGACCATTCCTATGCAGCTTGGCCTCTCAACTGCAACATGGGAATGTGAAGAAATCGGGAGAAGGCCACACACGGACGACACGCAAGTCTTTCCGCCAAGATATTTAGTTCATATGTCAGTCAGTAACACACATGGGGACACTGTCAGACATGAGTTAATACATTGACATTAATTAGCCACTAATGTGTCTGTTATTGCACAAATTTACTTTACATGAATGGTCTAAGTCAGGGCAAGAATGTATGGCTATATTAACCTAATCTGACACACAAACCATCTTAACAGACAAAAGAATACTACTTTTTAATTACTGTAATGAAGGCCCTGGACTAGAATGTCTTTTAAATCCCTTTTTCTAATAAAAGTGAGACTTGAGAGCTTATTGTGGCTTGGAAAACAATGACTTGACCCAAGTCTGGCAAGAGCTTATTCCATGCTGTGTCTCTTCATTGGACCCGTGTGATAACAAGATCAGCTCAAAACTGTTATAGATAGATAGATGTCATGCATACTGGTGTGTGTGTGTGTGTGTGTGTGTGTGTGTGTGTGTGTGTGTGTGTGTGTGTGTCTCTGTGTATGCCAATCTAGTAACCTAAATGCATGGCATGACTATTTCCAGGTGCACAGTCAACTCCCTAAAGGTTATACTGGCTAATCGAAATTGGAGAGGATAACAGAGATACTTGATTTGACTAAAAAGCCACACAATCAGGTCATCAGTAATAAGCTATGTTTGGGGTTTCATATTGAAAGTAACCCCACAGACCAACTCAGCAGTCAGGTCTTTTATGGATACCGGCTGGTACTAATGTCCCAGCAGGCCAGAGAACCAGAATCATGTTCAGCATGTAGTCATGACGCTCTACAAGCTTTTAGATGAAAGCGCCCATTGAGGGGTATATAATATCAGCCCATGTACAGTATGGATTATAAAGGGATTGAGCATTAATTCCCTCACTAATCCAAACGTTTAGCCTTAAATCCCAAACTGAGCTCCACAGGTTGTTTTTTTTTTTCTACTCAGTACTGTTCACTGAAAATACTCTGACTCTAAAGCACACCAACAGAAAGCATGATAAAAATACATCATTAAAATCCTGCTGGCACTATTACACCTGGCACACATACACATACACATAAGCCCTTTCCTAATTCCCAGTTTGTGCATCCCCGATTCCTCTCCTCAATTCCTCTCCTCAGGTCTTAGTCCTGCCCACAGGAGAGTCAAGACGAGGTGTCGAGGAAGAGACTGTCGAGGCAACAGGTATTTAACAAACGTGAGACATCTTTGCCGCAAAGCCGTTGTTTAAAAGCGACGTCAATTAAATATGACATGCGGCACAGCTGCATCAGCTGTTAATTTTTTGTCATATGCTTTATATTATGATCTCTGTCTCATGAGCAGAACAGTGTTCATGACAACTTCTATATTTACTTTGATTTCAATTCACAACGTTGCATGTGTGATAAGAATGTACGTATGTTGTACATTGTAACATTTTTGCTTTATTTGTTTGTATTTAACCGACACACATATTTATAATATACACTCACCTAAAGGATTATTAGGAACACCTGTTAAATTTCTCGTTAATGCAATTATCTAATCAACCAATCATGGCAGCTGCTTCAATGCATTAAGGGGTGTTGGCCAGGTCTAGACAATCCCCTGAACTCCGAAATGAATGTCAGAATGGGAAAGAAAGCTGATCTAAGCAACTTTGAGCATGGCATGGTTGTTGGTGCCAGACAGGCTGGTCTGAGTATTTCACAATCTGCTCAGTTACTGGGATTTTCACGCAATGCCTTGTTGATGCTAGAGATCAGAGGAGAATGGGCCAAGTGATTCAAGCTGATTGAAGATCAACTTTGACTCAAATAACCACTCGTTACAACCAAGGTATGTAGCAAAGCATTTGTGAAGCCACAACACGCACAACCTTGAGGCGGATGGGCTACATCAGCAGAAGACCCCACCGTGTACCACTCATCTCCACTAAAAAAAGAACATGAGGCTACAGTTTGCACGAGCTCACCAAAATTGGACATTTGAAGACTGGAAAAATGCTGCCTGGTCAGATGAGTCTCGATTTCTGTTGAGACATTCAGATGGTAGAGTCAGAGTTTGGCATAAACAGAATGAGAACATGGATCCATCATGCCTTGTTACCACTGTGCAGGCTGGTGGTGGTGGTGGTGTAATGGTGTGGGGGATGCTATCCTATCAATATGGGCTAACCTTTCTAAAGAATGCTTCCAGCACCTTGTTGAATCAATGCCACAAAGAATTAAGGCAGTTCTGAAGGCAAAAAGGAGTCAAACACGGTATTACTATGGTGTTCCTAATAATCCTTTGGGTGAGTGTACATACACAGTATGTATATATGCTTTATACAGTACATATAGCCTTATAGGCACTACAAATGTTTGTATGAAAAGAACTACATACATATAACTATATATATATATATATAGAACAAATATATACAGTATATTATGTACAAACAAACTATCTATCTATTATTAATGCATGGATCGACTCTTTATTTAAAATCCACCCACCTGAATGAATAATTTTCTCCGATTTAAAGACCCACATGGACACTTCAATGCCCCTCTACACTCCCCATGGGCTAATTTGCTTTTTAAATGATGTGTTGCATTAAGTTTGGGTGTATTCTATAACGTTTATTAAATAATCAGAGATGTCACTGTAGCTATCGTCGGACATTTAAGCAGCAAAACTAACTGTAGTCATCAACTCGACAGAGGAAACAACTACTAGACCTTTAGCTTTTAAAATCAATTAATTTAAGCTGCTGTCTCCCTGGGGATGCACTTACAAATGAAGCTGTCTGTCTGACAGCAGCTCTGCTATGTTCACATTTTAGAGAACATTCATAATATTTTCCTCGACAATTATGTGTTATTTCACCCACCTGCTATTAATCAGAATGTTAATTGATATGCCGATCTACGGCCCGCAGATATAACAATATTATCTCACTCTCGCTCTCTCTCTCCCCCTCTTCTCCTCTCTCTCTTTCTGTGACGCCTCTTTGTTTACATGCAATGGGTGAAAAGACTTCCACAGAGGATACATCGGTGTATCCTTGATTATAGCTCTTCCAGGGAGCCCTCTGGCTCCTTGATCCTCGCTCCTGAATGTGCATTTGAGTAATTATTCATTTCAAAGGGTCATCATTCACCTGCAATCCTTTGGAACTCCTTTTTAATGTCTCTCACTGGTTTGTGTCCAGGAAACACTACAAAAACGTCAAAAAAAAAACTTTCAGAGCGAGGCACACTCTTCTGAAGGCTCTGCATACAGTGGCTTTACTAATATGCTCCGCATCACCAATGTTGTTAAGAAAACTGCCGTTTGCAAAAAAAAACGTTACCAAACAGAGTAAATAAATTCATTATTCATGCAGATGACAAGATTGAACTAAAATGTGCCTGATACAGACTGAATGAATGAATGTGGAAATGAAAGAGTGCTGTGTCTGTGGGAGGAGACTGAGAGAAACTCGAGGTTTATTGAAGAAAACCTGCTCCCGACCAGGTTAGGCTGGAGTTACCCCTCTCTCCAACCCGGTCTCACGGCAGTTCGTGAAATGGTGACGTTATTTTGATCTATTGATTCGTGTACAGGGAAACGATTTTCTACTTTATTTCGTGCTGGTCACTACGAAATTGGAACGTTACTATTTCACGAACTGCCATGACATGTCATGGCTCTGGGGGAGATGGTGACAACACGATCCGCGGTCTCTGGGGGACACAACAACAGGGAAATTAAACACCGGCGACAACTGCCATGACATGGGGCTGCTCTGGGGGATGCAACAACAAGGGCAGCCACACGCGGTAGACGGTGACAACAACGGCCGCCGGGACACGATCTGTGGTCTCTGGGGGACGCAACAACGGGGAAGTTAAACGCTGCACACTGGCGACAATAACGCCGACAACAACGGCGACAACAACGCCGACAACAACGGGACGCGCTACAACAACGGGACGGTTGTGGTTAAGAAAAGAAAGACGGGGAAAGGTTGTGGTTAGGAGAAGAAGGAAAGGAACTGCCACACATGTGACGTGATCCCCGGTCTCCGGGGTGAAAGTCCTGTGTTTTTTGACCCATCCACCACCCCCCCAACCAATCTCCTTACGCAGATTTTCGGCTTTTCAATACTAATCGCTACCATAATCGTGCTGTTATCACGTAATATGCTTCCCATTTAAATACATTAGTTTAAAATTTGTGCTCACCAACACGATAAAACACAGAAAAACGTGTCCCTGTACACAAATCAATAGATTAAATAACGTCACCATTTCACGAACTGCCATGAGACTGGGCTGCTCTCTCTCAGGTTTGATTAACCTCCCTTTCTGAAACGTAAAACCCAGAGTTCCCCTCATCTCAGGGTTAACAAACTCAGAGTTTTCACTAAACCTGCTTTCTGAAAAGGGCTCCCGGTCTGCAACTGTTAGGGACATGCCGAGGTTTTTTAGGTTTGGTAGAATCTATCTCCATTGAGCGAGATGAGAAAACAAGAACTGGCTTGTGAGATGAAAAGATGGAATCAAAAGGTTAATAATTCTGACAAGGAGGCATTGGAAGAGAGGCCATTAAAAACAAAAGAGCAGGAGGGTGAAGCCAGAGGCTAGAACCATGCAGTGTACAGGGCAGACAGCCCTAAATGGAAAGGCCTGACTCTACTGTAAACTACACCACAAGTGTCATAGGCAGCACTGCATGATGGCTGTCTAGTTGCAAGGAAAACAATCACAGTACTCAGTCAAGCCATTAATAACTGTTTGCGTCAGTATGCATGTGTCTATGTGCATCACATGCCCATTTGTAAAAGTGTGTGTGTGCTCCAGGGTGTTAATTTCCAGCAATGGGATGAGTCCTTGGCATCCCAGCGTGATTCATATTAAAAGTCAATTGGCCTTAAAATTTGGCCAGACCCCCAAAGTCTGCAGCGAGATGTAGCTGTCGGCTAATGGCAGAGCAGCCCACAGTCTTCGGCTGAAATTGAATCTGACCACAGAAGCCAATGGGCCAGAGACAGAGTGTCACAATGACTGGCCATTACGCTGATGACATCCTCTTTGCTAACTGGCCCACACTTCGACTCCACATCTTCCTGTACAAGCTGTAAGTGCTGTAACTGGTGACCAGTTGGTCATTTTGTATGCAACTTTCATGTGTGACACATTGAGATTTATGAAGAAAGAAGCTCCTAAAAGAGCTCTTAAATCCATATGCCCTATCCCAATGCACTGCATTGTTGCAAGAATATACTACTACTAGTAGTATGTGCAAAGGGTATGTGCGTGTGTTGTCCGTAACCTCTTGGCCTTTAACATTAGCAAGAGCTATCAGCATCTCCCTGCTCTTAATTTCTCGCCTGTGTGCCTGTGTGGTGAGGTATATCAGCACTGGCTGGGAAATAGAAGAGATGAGGGCAGAGAGGCTATCACCCTCCTGCTGCTCCTGTGATTTCACTAGACCTCAACTATAATTACCGTGCACACTATTTGCAGCAACACTAAACTTTACCACTTACGACTAAAGCATCTGTTACCGGCTTCAAAACTTCTCCTAAACTCCTCCTTAGACTTGTCATGCTTTTTCTCTAATAAAGGTAAAATAGCGGCATAATACAGCCATGAAAGATCAAATTTTGAACTCTTAATGTTATCAATGTCTTAATATTTTCTGTTCCCTAATCCAAGGGCAACAATTCCCTTCATCTGTACATCCTCTGTCTCTGTTGGCGTTCTCCCCCTCCTTCTCCTTGCTTTCTCTGGATCCGTCTTGGTGGCAGATGAACGAGGCCTGGGGCAGCTTCTCCCGCTATGTGAAGCAGAGAGCCTTTGTTACTGTTTCATTTTTCTCTCCCCCCCATGACAGCAATGAACCGCCATGGCAGTGAAACCCTTTGGACTGTGAAATCTAGCTTTGTCCCCACTTTTACCCTCCATTTTCTCCATACACAGCTGCACAGCTAAAGAGGTTAAATGCTGCTTGACGGCTCTTATCGGGATTGATCCCTTTTAATCTGACAAGAAAAATACCTTGTCTTTTACCAAACATTTCTTAATTAGACAAAATGCTTTTTATTTCACTTCTAAAGACAAATAAGTGTCATCACTTTATGAAGATCAGCTTTTTTTGCTAATGTTGCTAACACACCCATCGATCCCCTTAGCAATGTTACATGCTAGCATGTAGCTAATGCCAACACGATCAATCACCCTGGCACTATGCTAGCACTGGATAATGTATTTATCATTAATCTCATCAGTGCTGTCTTTCCACATCATTTCAAGGCTTCACCATGACTCCTAGCACTAATTTGATGGTAATGAACCCATCGACGCACAGTGCTTGATGAATACATTGATAAATCACCTTCTGGTGGGTTTTGGACAGGCCACATCTGATCCTGTTAGATGATCTCTAGCCCTCATTCTGTTAAATATGCGTGTAGAAGCTGTGGAAAAACTGGCTGATGATTTGGATGGGATGATAAAATAGTTAAGCCATTTGTCAGCACTTCTCATGTCTTGAGCCTTTTGAGTAAATTAAAAAGTGCATTCAATTTGACTTTTTTTGTATAAGTAGGCTACAGTGTGTTCTGACAACTTGACATTAACCTCTATATATTATGTATATATGTAGGCATTTCACTATCTCCCCCCACCCTATAACTTCTGTAATGAGTTGATCTCAGTGTCTTGAGATAACTTCTGTTTTGAGTTGACACATGATGATTAAAAAATAAAATTGAATTGAATATCAACATTGGCTGTCACAAGACCATTATAATTGTGATATGAAATATGAATCATTTTCCTGGCTTCAAGTAAAGTGAAACAATTTTGACTTTTCATAAACATGTCACAAAGTTTGATTACACTGTCAAATGCTCTTATAACGGTGTCGTGGATAATTCCATTGACCTCAAGTAAAGTGGAACCATTTGGAATCGTCATTAGTGCCATTGAATGTTTTAAGGCCAGTTTGATGACAGAGAATACAGTATACACATCGCCATCATGCTAGCGGTTTTGCCGACTCTGCCGGCCTGGGAGCTCCCAGTGAATATGGTCGGATTCGCTGGACCAAACATAGCCTCCAAAAAACTGACAAGGAAGCAGTCAGAGAATGCTGTTACCAGCAGCTGCGGACCAAGTCGCAATGTAATCCTATAGGGCAAATGTGCATCGTCATTTCTGTCCACTAAAAGTGCTGATTTTGCCATTGACAGACTCAGGTTTTTATTCTAAGTGTCTGACAACATTATGGAAATAATCCCTACAGAGATAGACCTTTTTGTTAAAGAGTAAAATCCTTTATGTTTAATCAGAAACAGCTCCGAAATCACCATTGCCAAACTCACCAGACTCCATTTAAATAAACAATAATTTAAGTGTGTATAGAGTAAGGCATGGATACCCGACCCAAGCCCGACGGGTCCCGACGGGTCCCGACGGTACCCGACGGGCCGGGCCGGGTTCGGACAGATATTTAGAAATAATGGTCGGGTTCGGGCCGGGCTCGGTCACATCAACGCGATAAGGCATTTGTTGTAAAATGGTGCTGCGGCTCCTTTAAGAGAGCTCAGTGTGTGTGTAAAGTGGGCAGAAGAGAGATAGAGAAAAGAGGAAGCAGACGTGTAGATGCGACCGGAGCAGAGTTGGTGGAATCAGTTTAAGTTTTGTACACAGTGTGTGTGGTGTGAGAGATAAACCCTAGACTGAAACCCAAGTTCATTCATCTGCTCACCAGAAACGGGATTTTAACCCTGGAGGTAACGAGTCACCCCTGGTTTTCTGATCACGGTCGCAATCGAAGCAAGCAGGAAAAAAACGCTTATTAACTTGCGCTTGTTCCCCCGTGTGTGCTGATGAGCTCATCTGTTGACATTTCTGAATGCCTTCCAGTTGCTTAATAAAAGCGGGCTTTCCACACAAACAAACGTACATGTGTCATTAGTATAAGAAAAATGTGAAAATTGTGTCGGGCTCGGGTCGGGCTCGGATATAAATATCATAATGCCTGTCGGGCTTGAGCCAGGTTCGGTCACGGCTCTGTCGAGCTTAGGCCGGGTTCGGACGGAAAAATTCGGCCCGATCCAGGCTCTAGTATAGAGCCAGCATATTTCCACATGTAAATGGGTGAATTAAGGGTTTACTTCAACCAAACCAGAGTGGTGATTGTTGGAATAGTGGAAAGATGAACCAAGACAGCTATTAATAGTTTTACTTCTGTTTTTGTCACCTTTTAATATAGTGTGTTATTCAACGATAAAATTACTGTTTATTTAAATGGAGTCTGGTGGGTTTATCGCGATAGCGATTTCAGGTATGTTTCATGTTAAACAAAAAGGATCTCTCTCTTTCACAAAAAGGTCGACCTCTGTAGGGATCCTTTCAATAATGTTGTCAGACACTTAAAATAATAATCTAAGCATGTCAGTGGCAAAACGAGCATTTTTGTGTACGTAAATTGAAGGAGCACAATTGCCGATCAACGTTACATCGTAGCATTGTTTTGCCTCTGCCAACTGCAGTGGTCCTGCTTAATACTGGAGCCATTTTAAAGATTGTTAAACATGATCAGTCACTTAGACACACACACAGGAAAATAGGGTCCAGGTTGAAAAAATAAAACGAAGTTACCCTTTATTGTGCTGCTAGGGGTAGCTGTACATTTTTGGGCTCCACCATGAAAAGCACATCGTCGCTGGCAGGCAGAAATCTTAAATCTCTATATTTTGTCATTTTAATTATTTTCCTCAATCAAAGCTAAATGTCACCCTATTGTGGGTTTTACAAATATTTAAACAGTGGCGAGGCCATTTGATCTGACTTTGTCGAAAGGTAAATAGCTTTTTAGAACAAATTTAGCCTTTTTTCATTTCCTGAAAAGGAACAGACAGCACCCAACAGCGACAACATGTAGTTTAATTTAGCTTGCACGTGTGGTGCTGGTATTATATCTATAATAAAATATATAGTCCCTGTGGTTGTGTAGCACTTTATAAACTTGCAGAAAGCACCACAGTGGAGGCCCAATAAATTGCACTCTTCCTACTGCAAATACTGCATATCCAGTGCAGGAATGACAGACTCTGCCATCAACAATGAAGAAGAACACAAAATAAATACATTGAATAGCTATTGTCAACCATAAACATTACTAACATGCGCTCTGATTTGATTAAAAACTTATTTTGAAAAGAATGAAACTTTGACAATAACATGTTATTATGATTACATAAGCAATTTTCACAGTATAGATAAATGCAATAATAATTAATAATAAAATACAAATGGGAGCCCCATATTTCAGATGCTGGTTAACATGCAATAGCTCCTGCTGACTCTAGCATAGTTTGTTGCATCCCACTACAGCAGTCCCTTGTGCATGCAGGTGATGGCACTATTACTTACCCATGTCTGTGTTCCAGCATGTGGCTCTGAATCACGCATCAGGTGCAGCAATAGTCATATAAGGAAACAAAGGTGTGTGTGTCTTGCACCGTCAACCAACCATTTCTTCATTAACCCCACCCTGCTCTCCTCCACCCTTGACCGCTGCTCCCATATGGACGGCAGTCCCCTCTCTACTGGTAGTGCTGGGAGCTGCTCTCTGTTCATTAGAGAACAGCCTCCAGCCTAAGACAGCACACTGGCCTTCTGACTGCTGCACACAAGACTGCCATACATTGCTTCAAACAGATACAATAAAATGTGAATTTGTTCATATTTAATTTTCAATTTAAGGATACATTTAAATCATTTTCCATTTGGCTTGTTTTGCCATATGCTCCATGAACACAGAAGTTTTCCTCTCTGAAACAATAATTACTGCAATACCATGACATAAACAAAGATGTTCAGCACAGTCTGGCTCTCCTTGAGTTACCTGGCGTCACTGAGCCAGAGATCGATGATTTTGGATAACCATTGTCACAGTCTGGTTATCAACTGGCTCATTTAACTCTTGGTTTCCGGTCCAGTAATGAGCATGTCCATGTGACAGAGGCACACGCAAAATCATATCCAACGTAATCATAATCAGGGCAGAAATAAAATGGTGATATCCACAGGGAATAAGGTTACGTGGCAGCAAAAAGTGATAGTCACAAGTTAAAAACATATTTAATACAACCACACAACCAGGGTAGAGTAAGAAGCTATAGAAACAGTTGAAAATGTCCAAATATGAAGCATAAGGCTAAGGCTCTAAATAAGTGTCAGAATTATTACCTAAGCATGTTTATATGGTTGGAAATTTCAGCACAGTAGTTTTTAGTGAGTATGAAAAACTAAATTGGTGGCCGGGTTAGCTCAGTTGGTAGAGCAGGCGCACGTATATAGAAGTTTACTCCTCGACGCAATGGGTCGCGGGTTCGACTGCGACCCTTTGCTGCATGTCATTCCCCCCTCTCCCCTTTCATGTCTTCATCTGTCCTGTGAAAATAAAGGCATAAAAATGCCCAAAAAATATCTTTAAAAAAAATTGGATTATCAATTTATAATCAATAGTGAACTTACTAGTTATATGTGTCTACAACAGTGTTTTAGACATCCTTTGAAGGTTCACTTTTGATTTCCACATTACATCCTAATAGAGTTCTAAAGTAATGTTTGTATGAGGTCTGATATCATGTCCTAAGCAGAATCAATGTTGGTCATTTACTTGCAAACCAGTTAACTGAACATGTAGAACAATTACTAAAATTAACAATAATCAACAACCCAAGATAAAGTTTGGTGAAAACAAACAAACAAACAAACCCAAAACAACAACTGGTATGATGCCACTTGTGAGCTTACCAGACCTCAGTCGCACAAAAAAAGAAATGCTATCTTGAATCCCTGACATAATTATGACAGTAGCAAAGATATTCTATAATAATGTATAAAAATGTCTCTTTTCCTCTTGAGTACTTGTCATTTTATTATAAAGTCAGTAGTGATTTCCACATAACCATCCTGTAGAAATGATGACTGCATTTTCTCAGTGAGCTGATTGGTCAGTAGTCTTGACACATTTTAATCAGGCTCATGACACATTTTAAAGGTAGAGTCCATTTATCATTCATTTATGGGTTTTTCAAATGGAAATGCCCACTCAGCATCAGCAAAAAGCAGTGACGTGGGTTACCACAGTAAACTAATAATTAAAGCTATGAATGATGTGAATGCCAGCATTAGCTAAGTCAACATTAGCTGTGTTAAATTTGGAAATAATGGCCCAGAAGCTAAGCAATATAACGTTATTATTGTGGACGACTCCTGTGTTCTGCGAGGTGAAATAACTGTTTATGTCAATGGAGCCCGGTGGATTTCAAGAGAGTGATATAACCACTTCAGTTCCTCATCGGAAAGGGCTGTCTGGCGGCAAGGTAGCAGTGTAAGCACTGGAAATATATTTTTTTAGTTCGTCCTTTTTTAAACAGCGCAGAAGACAGGAAAGGGAGATCCTCCAGCAAGTAAAGGAGCGTCGCCTCTTGCAGAAATCATGGAGGAAAGCCAAGGACCAGGAAAAGGAGGGCTTGAAGAACCAGATCAAAGCAAGACACATACCTGGTGGTGAGCAGAAAGGATCAGAAAACACAGAAGCCGCAAGGCTTGTGGGACCCCTTCAAGTACACCCAATGCCTGCTGGAAGAGAAGAAGCCCTGGACACTGCAGACCACCGAGCAGGAGCTGTGGGAATACATCAAAGACCAGCTCGTGACAACCAAAAGGAGAGCGACCTTGGATCACCAGGGCACGTACCTCAACCACCCGAGCCTTCCTCGCAGTTTGACATCACTGCCCCCAAATGGTCTAAGGTCAAGTAGGTGGTAGAGCTATAGTGTTTACAACAACCGCCCCAGGCTCCTAAAGCTTTTGTTGAAGCTGATGGACGTTTCCTGGAAACCCCTATCAATCCCACCAGTGGAGCAGGATGCTCACCACCTTCATGGGGTGGCAGTAGCTCAGTCTGTAGGGAGTTGGGACCGTACGGACCAAAGTATGGACTGTGGACTGGTAGCTGGAGAGATGCCAGTTCACCTCCTGGGCACTGCCAAAGCGCTCTTGAGCAAGGCACTGAACCCCCCCCCAATCACTCAGGGCGCCTGTCCAGCAGTCGCAGCCCACTCACTCTGACATCTCTCCATTTGTGCATGTACTGTATAGCACCTGAGCATGTGTGTGTATTTCAGACCTGTACATTTTTATATTCCCACTGGGGATAAAAAAAAGTATAAATTATCATAAATTATTAATTATTCATCCTAAAGCAAAAAGTCTCCCGCAACTTCAACCAATTTAGAGCCATCCCTTCCTGCTAAATGTGGAAGGGAAGATTCTTCTCGGGGGTGGCAAAGCGCATGACCAACTACCTTCTGGCAAATAACTGCATCAACACCAGCTGTCAGAAGGCAGGAGTCCCAGGGTTTCCAGGCTGCTTCGAGCACTCGGTCACGATCTGGGAGTAAATCCAGACAGCTAAGCGCAGCAAATCAGATCTCCACATAGTTTGGGTCTGTTCCCCACAAACTTATCACTTTTGCTTGAGTTCTTCCACATACCATCGTGCAAACAGAGCCTTACAGCAAACTACTTCAACAACTTCCACCTTTGCTCTATAACCCAGGAGATCTCAACGGGTTGGCACTGGCTGGAGAAAGGGAAAGCAATGGGTTGCTCTATCTCTCCCATCCTTTTCATACGTGTTTGAGATCATCCTAATTGGTGGAAGACAGATGGTCCGTGGAGTCAGATCCCAGTCAGGTCAGCAACTCCTGGCCCTATGGAGCTACATGCAGCATGCACCACCAGAGTCCTGAAAAGGTTTGGGGAGCTGCTAACGTGGGCCTGGATGAAAATAAAACCAGCCAAGTCCCGCAGCCTCTCGATCAAGAAAGGAGTCCGGAATGACAACATATTTTTCTCAATCAGTCAATGATGAGAAAATCCCGCTATTAATGAACCAACCTGTGTGAAGCCTTGAAAAGGTTTTATACAGCCAACTTGTCAGACAAGCACATTGCTGCCTTTGTCACATCCCAGCTTTTGGAGGGTATGAGCAAAATCGACCAAAGCTTTCTACCTGGGAAATTCAAGGTCTGGTGTTACCAGTTCACCTTATACCATCAGCTGATGTGGCCCCTAAAGTTATGTGACATCACCGCAACAACAGGTCTGAAGATGGACACAAAGCCAACAATTACATCCGCAAATGGCTGGGCCTTCTCCGATGTCTTTCCAATACAGCACTGTTTGGGAGAACCTCCTTAAAGCTTCCAGTGAAATCCATCAGCTTGGGCTATAAACAGAAGGTGAGGCTTGTAGTCGAGCTGAGAGACTCACCCGACCTATCAGTCCAAAACACCAAGCCCCAAGTTCACACAGGACACTAGATGTGAACAATATAAACATGGCGTACACACAAAACGGGGCTGAAAATGTGTGTACGCCACTTCCCACCCAAAGTTTGAGATTTATAAAAAACAAACTTGAAGGGAGAATGCGCGGTCCTCCACGCAAACTCTGACCCATGCGTAAGCACATTTTGGTGACGCAGGGGACAGTGGTGGCCTAAAGGTTAAAGAAGCGAGCTTGTGACCGGGAGGTCGCCGTATCCCCAGACCGACAGGATAAAAAAAATCTGGGTGGGGAAAGTGAAAGTGCAGCGCTTGTCCCTCCCTCATCACCACCACTGAGGTGCCCTTGAGCAAGGCCCTTAACCCCAACCGCTCCAGTGGAGCTGCTCAGTGGCCAGCAGATCACTGTGGTTGTACTGGGCAGCTTCCAGGTGTGAATGTGATCAGATCAGACTGTGGTTGTACTGGGCAGCTTCCAGGTGTGAATGTGATCAGATCAGACTGTGGTTGTACTGGGCAGCTTCCAGGTATGAATGTGATCAGATCAGACTGTGGTTGTCCTGGGCAGCTTCCAGGTATGAATGTGATCAGATCAGACTGTGGTAGTACTGGGCAGCTTCCAGGTATGAATGTGGAACTGTGTGAATGTGACAGGTCGTCGTTGCAAATGAGAAGTTGTTCTCAATCGACTTACCTGGATAAATAATGGTTTAAAAAAAAAAAAATGGAATAAAAAGTAAATGTGGAAAGAACGATTACTCGTAATATTTAGTAAGTATAAATATAAGTATTGATGCCTCACAGACATTTTTTTCAATCTATATCTTCTACGTTATCATGAAGATTACATCCAGCATTGCTATTTGGGCTTGTACTGAGTGATAATTGTTCCATAAACCGCTTGAAAAATCCAACTCAAATTTAAAATCAAAATTCGTTCTAAATCCTTTCATGTTCATAACAAAACCTGTATAAAGAAACATGTGTTTGCCTATTACACTTTTGTTTTCAAATTGTATCTCTGGGTGGGGGATACCACTAATTGATGCTGTGATTTTGGCAAGGTGTTAACAATCACTCTAATTGTTGTAAACATATAAATACTTCCGTGACCCCCGTGTGTAACGCTGCATGATGGCACTGCTGGAACTGCAGGAGGACTACGCCAATGGCAGAATCAGGAGAGAAAGAGACTTCAGGGACCATGACGATTTATTGGCCCATGTTGATGACTGGCTAATATGCCAATTTAGATTCCCTACAGCTGTGCTCTTGGATCTATGTACTGATTGGGTCCAGTACTAAAGAAGGCAACACGCCGTAAACTGCCATCCCAGTCCAAATCCAGGTCCTCACCACTCTGGCGTTCCTGGCAACTGGCTGTTTCCAGTGGGAATTGGCAGACAGGTAAGTGTTTTATATAATTATATACAATCTTCAACTTAATCACAAAGCCTTGTCTCGATATAATCTAATTCTGTTAAATCTCATCCTATAGGTCTGGTATATCGCAGCCGTCCCTGACTACTATAATGCCTGCCATTTTGGAAGGTATATTTAATATAGGTAGAAGATACATCAGGTTTCCTTACACTGTGCGAGAACAGGCCAAAATTAAAATGCAATTTGCAGCAATGTCCGGTTTCCCGAATGTAATCGGCGCAATTGACTGTACTTATATTGCTATAAGGGCTCCATATGAAAACAAATTTGTTTATGTTAATTGAAAGCATGTGCATTCTATTAATGTGCAAGTCATATGTGACTCTAACACTCACAAACATTGTGGCACGCTGGCCTGGCTCAACACATTCCTTTATCCTGATAAATAGCAGTGTAGGGAACAGACTACAGGCAGGCGCAGGACGTGATGGCTGGCTTCTTGGTGAGTTAACATGTAGAAATTGTAACAATTTGTCCTGATGTTGACTATAATTATGTATTAATTATAACCTGTAGGTGACAGTGGCTACCCCCTCAGACGCTTGCTCCCTACCCCATTTTTGAACCCGCAGAGCGCAGAGGAAATGCGCTGCAACGAGGTCCATTCTCGTGCGCGTGCCATCAGCCTGCTTAAATACAGATGGCGTGCTCTGGATGCCTCAGGTGGCAGACTTCTTTACCAGCCGGCAAAGAAGTCATACAAAACATACTTACTTCGACCAAAATGTTAATGTTTGGATTTGAATTCATAAGGAACACTACTGGGAAACTACAGAATTATATATATAAAAAACAAAAAATGGACTCACCATTTTTAATGGGATCCTCTCAACAGTACCTGTTCCAGAGCAGGTTTGCTGTGTAGCATCTGTTACCATTGTAAAATACACCAGTTAAATGTGAGTCAGCTTCGTGATTTCAGAAAACCCTAAGTGAATCCGAAAGATAACTGCATAACGCACTTGGTGATATACTGTAGCACCCTGGTGAAGACAATATACACAATTAAAATCATCTGGATTGCCTATTCCTTGTACAACCTTTCCTATATCAGCAAAGTATTCCTTATTAATTTAATGGAATTTACACTAAACTGTATAAAAATAAAATACTGATAAACTGCCAAAGTAGCGGGGATGTTACCAGACCACTGTCTCTGACTGAGAATATGCCTCAGAAGCAGCAGACTGTAAATTACACACATACATGTATTCCCCAAACCTGTCACATATATGCCCTGGCTCACTGCAGTTATTACAGGCTCAGCTTATTGGGAAACTGCTACATTATGGGACGTGTCTAACAAATCGCTTATGCTCTTGTAATTGGATTACAGCTGCAGCAAGCTCCTATTGCTGAGACCTGGCAGGTTGCATGCACACAGTACACAGTGTGTGTGTGTGTGTGTGTGTGTGTGTGTGTGTGTGAAAACCTGCAGTGTATCTCTCTGTGAACACAAACAATAAACTGCCTTATTGGAATTATTGACCTTCAGGAAGTACTACTATATTTCACAGTCAGAAAATCTGTCATCACTACAAACTACCATTATTCTATTCACAATTATCATGTTACCAGACATTTTGGTATTTTTTGTTTAATTAATTACTTGATATATATTGCCTTAGTACTGCGTGTGCTTGTTTTTCTTGCAGGTCCTTTGCTGGGTTAGCCTGGTCCTACCAGACTCTGGTCCTACCAGACTCTGGTCCATTAGCCTGGTCCTACCAGACTCTGGTCCATTTCATTGGTCCAGAGAGTCTGGCCACTCTCCTTTGACAAGTGTTAACTTCCTTGAAGGCGGGTACTCTGTTGAAGTTTAAAACTATTGGATCTGACCAGAGCCACTCTGGATCTGCCATAACCAATTCCATGTGGACTTGGTTATGACCACTACAAGTACACATGTGTAACAACTTGAAAAACTTTTGTTTAACTTTCCAAATTTTTGAAGTGCTATGTAAATACCCTGCCTACATTTGGATATCCTCCAAGACAGAGAATGAATGCTTAGCATTCACAAGGATGTAAAATAAAGATAATACAGCCATGTCATCACAGAAAATATAGAACTTGGATCAGACCTCTACAGATAACTCACTCAACCTCACAGTATCATATTATCTTATTATTGGTCACCTAACAGGATGCAATATATGCATCCAGTAAAATGTCTGTCAGTAATGATACCGAAGACGCATAGATCACTAATGTACAGACAGTAAAACTAATACAGAGAAAACACATCAAAGCATTTTTCAAAATCAAAAGGACCGGTGATTCCCACAGTATTTCTTTCTTTCTCCATCCCCATCTACACGTGGACGTCCAGAGAAAAACGACGACATAACACTGACCCACGACCCATTGTAGCCTATCGGCGCTGACAAGAAAAAAAGAAAAATAACAGAACTGGAAAATCCTCCTGCTTTCCTGAGTCACTGGTGTGGTAGTCTATATCAACGACGTTTCATTTCCCGGATTGTTCAGGTTCCTCTGGATGTCCCTCATTTTGTCCGGATGTCCGTTACCTTCCGCTTTCTTTGTGTTGGCGTTCTAACCTCCGGTGGATTTCTGAGGACTATGGTTGACTGCTCCTCAGATCTCTGCAGGGTAAATCCAGACATCTAGCTAGACTATCTGTCCAATCTGAGTTTTCTGTTGCACGACTAAAACTACTTTTGAACGTACATGTTCCACCAAAACAAGTTCCTTCCTGAGACTATTTAGCAGAGGCACCGTGGCTAACGTTTGGTCGTGACGTCGGCTTAGCATCGCTAGCGTTAGCGTTAGCCAACTCCTTCACCACTAACGGAGCGAGCTGGAAAATCAAACTGTTCCCGAACCCTGTGGGGAGGAGGGCCACAACATCATGGCCACCAACACAACTCAGCAAAGACTGTTCTTGCTCGGGCTTTAACTTCTGGATATTCGGCAGCGTTGCCACAACGGACCGAATGGCTTCGCTCACATCTTTCTCCGCCGCCATTACGTAACTACAACTCAAACTAGCGCACAATCTCAACGTCATCGTTCTCAGCCACTCCATCTGTTCACTGATTGGCCCGGTTAAGATTTGGCTGGAGAAAACCCCAGAATATACCACAAACCCAGATGATGTACTGAAGGAAAATGAAAATTGAGCGGAAGTACGTAGGAGGGCGGAGCCAGGCTGTTGCTGGGTGGAGCTGAGGTCTAATTGAGCTGAGGTGTGATTGCTCTGATTGCCCTCACTGGGAACACATGGCCAGTGTCCCTGAGTGATTCAAACCTGCCTGCCCAGACACCAGTGTGTCAGTCACTTTGCCTTTCACAAAGCAGTTGCAGACCTTGTTGTGTTAATGGCTGTGGGCCCTGTATGTCTGAGTGTGCTGCCTTATCATATTGGGTGTCCCGGGGCTCGGTTCTGGGACCAATTTTATCCTCTTGGAAACATTATCAGTACATTTAAAGGTATTTCGTATCACTGCTACGTGGATGATATTCAATTGTATTTATCTTTTAAACCTTTACAGGGGTTTCTGTCTGCCATTAAGGACTGGATGGCCAGTATCTTTCTTCATTTTAATGATATCATAATTGAGTGACAGACTGTGTCTTTTCCCAGCTGTAACCACTCATTGACAGTCAGTCAACCTGCACTAATGCACTCCAAGAGAACTTAAGCAATACAACGCCCACTAACGCATATCATTTAGTTAAGTGAGACCCTCCAGAACTGAGCTGACTGCAGTCTCATTCCAGTGCAACTGTTTAAGTCACACACACGAACACACACACACACACACACACAAACAAACACATGCACACACATGGTAAAATACACCACCTTGAACTAATGTTTGGTTAAAAATGTAATGCTCTTCATGTAAGGTTTTATTTCAACTAGTGCATAATGTTTGGAATGGGCTGATTGCTTGGCCTCCTGTATTGCTGCTTGTAGCTTACTCCAGAATCATTTTACCCCGAAATCACTTACAGAAGGACCCCAAAGCACTTAATATGCAACTAACTGTATACTACTTCCTTACTGTGTACTTGTACTTCAAAGGAAAACATTGTACTACTACAGTTACCTGACAGAGAACCTTGCAGATCCAGATTCTACTCAAAATATCACAAATAAAATATGATGCATTATTATTTCTTAAACTATCCAGCATGCTGATAATGCCTCTCTTTTTACTTTAATTAAACATTTGGCGGTTTTACCATACAGCTATTGAATGTGTGTTTTTTTGTCCTTTGTTTATATGATATATGCGAGAGAGACAACAAGGGAGGGACAGAGAGAGAGAGAGAGAGAGAGAGAGAGAGAGAGAGAATAAATCTTTGAAAGATAATCTGTATGATACATGGCCATTATTTCATTGGACAATTGTAGTTACGCACACACACACACACACACACACCTACCACACCGATTACGGAGGAATGCTGTCAATACAGTCCAGCTTCAATGTAATCTGTATTTATTTTCCCTATTGTAGTATTTTATTTCCCATTAGTCCAGAGGTGAGCAGCTAATTGGTGATCTGAGTTTCCTGTCAAAGCACTGTGATTAGCTGAGACTGTAGTCATTAAAGAGGCTCTGTTTTTGTCTGATGCTGCTAAACACCATGCCTTTAATTAAATATTGATTTTCCTGTACAGTTCTCGCTGACAAATGGCATGCTGCTCAAGCAGTAACAATATTTGTTGCTATTGATGACCGCCAACTACTTTTCAGAGAAAATAAAGCATCCTTTTGAGATCTCTTGATTGTCATTAAATGATGATTCCAGTTTGTTTCAACCTGGTGTATTTTTGCACTTTTTCACCTGCTTTTTAGAGTTTCTGCAACACAGTCTCACTCCCAGTGGGTCAAAAACTGATGCTTGGTCAGGTGCCTTTGCCGTTAGTTCCTGATGCAAAAAATGTCCTTTAACATCCCAGTCAGACGCAGGGTGCTTTCAACTAATTCCAATGTAATTGCATCTGTGGCGATATTTGATGCTCTGGGTACACGCAGTCTGTTTTATCTACACCAGGGGTCTTCAACATTTTTTAAGCCAAGGACCCCTTAACTGAAAGAGAAATGGAGCAGGTACCCCTACTACATATATTGTAGAAAATAAAGATGCATATTAAACTGGGCCTACAATTACATGTAGGGGCGACCTAAAGCCTTTTTACATACCTTTTTTGCATAGAATACTTAGCTATTGAAATAGCCTATAATTGTTGACATGTTTTTATAAACCACGTTTTCATTTTAAAACATACATGGAGGATGAACTGTATCTGTGGATGGCTACCTTAGTGACTACCTTTCCCATAGGACAGTAAGCCTATCCACAGTGGGGATTTATATTTGCTAATAATATGTTGGATTCATGTTAAGACTTTTTAATTTTGGAAAAAACTTTCAAATTTCACCTGAATTGCCTTACCAAGAAATGAGCTTTAGCTAGATGCTCTGTATACATGACATCTGTTGCACTACTTCTCTTTATGTAACTATGTTTATCAGCACGGTCCCTGTTAAAGGTGCCCTGCCACACATATTTCATTACTTTGTGGTAATGTCTGTAAGTTCTACCATGGACTCTGCAACATTTCTTTGTGGAAAAAATGCCTTGGTTACCTTGTTTCAAGCCATTCTAGCGTGGTATAGAAAGCCTGCAGGAAGACTCAGCTCGATTTGTGCCAGTTCTCATTAATATTCAACGAGCTAAGTTGCTTGACTCTGATTGGCTAACAGCTAGCCAATGAGAGCCTGGCTATCAGCATCCTTTACCCAGCGCAACTGGGCAAGCTCATGAATAGTAATGAGCTCAGGCAACGCCACTTCAGACTGACCAGCTTTGTGATTGGTCTGATTTCTCCTCTTATTTCTGTTCAGTGGCTAGAGCTGACAGAGGAGGAAGCAGTTCATTTTCACATTCACGACATAACACAAACACATATGGACCTAACAGATTTCAACAAATACAAGTAAAAATTAAAGCTGCAAGCAGCGATGGACGGGCCCTCGCTCCTCTGCGCGTGTTGGGGTTACCGGCGGTCACCGCTCCTTGCGACCGTGCATTTGCGCGGCACTCAGACACCGCAAATCGTCACCAATGAAAAGGGAACTCCATGCTGAGTTCAATGATACCTCACACAAGATGCTACGTCATACAGTTTATTAGCTGTTAAAGGGGGCGTGGCTAAAGCATGGGGGTCGGGGCAAACCTTCACCAATAAAAAAGAAAGTCTCTGCTTAGTTCATTGATACCTCACATAAGACTCTACCATAAACGGGTCATCATGTATGAAAGGGGGCGTGGCTAAGCACAGAGGGGCGGGCCAAACAATCACCAATGAATAAGGAGCTCTCTGCTGAGTTCAATGATATCTCACACAAGGGTATACCTTAAACGGTGTAAATGCTATGAAAGGGGGCGTGGCTTGAACATAGGGGGCGGGCCAAACCATCACCAATGAAGAAGGAACTCTCTGCTGAGTTCATTGATACCTCACACAATGGTCAACCTTAAATCGTTCAAATGTTATAAAAAAGGGGCGTGGCTAAATTATAGGGGCAACCCATCACCAATTAAAAAGGAAGTCTCTGCTGAGTTCAATGATACCTCACACAATGGTCAACCTTAAATCGTTCAAATGTTATGAAAGGGGGCGTGGCTTAGCCATAGGGGGCGGGCCTAACCATCACCAATGAAGAAGCAACTCTCTGCTGAGTTCACTGATACCTCACACAATGGTCAACCTTAAATCGTTCAAATGTTATGAAAGGGGGCGTGGCTTAAGCATAGGGGGCGGGCCAAACCATCACCAATGAAGAAGCAACTCTCTGCTGAGTTCAATGACACCTCACACAAGACCCTACCTTAAACGGTTCAAATGTTATGAAAGGGGGCGTGGCTTAAGCATAGGGGGCGGCCCAAACGATCACCAATGAAGAAGGAACTCTCTGCTGAGTTCAATGACACCTCACACAAGACTCTACCTTATATGGATCAGCATTCATGAAAGGAGGCGTGGCTTAAGCATAGGGGGCGGGCCGAACCATCACCAATGAAGAAGCAACTCTCTGCTGAGTTCAATGACACCTCACACAAGACTCTACCTTAAACGGTACAAATGTTATAAAAGGGGGCCTGAGAAAGTGGGCGTGGTTATATTATAGGGGCCGGCTCATTGTCACACGCAGACCACACATTCTAAGTTTCATGTAAATCGGATGATGTTTGTCATATAAGGCGCATTTCCTTTTGCCAGCGGGGGGCGCTATGACCAAAAGTCAAATATGGCCTGTAGGTGTCCTCAGGCCTGGACTCTTGTCAATCTTGAGAATTTTCGGGCAGATACGACAACGTACACTCAAGTTACAACAATTTATTTGTTTATTTATTTTTATTTATTTCTTTTAATAACTTTTCATCTTTAAGGTGTTGGGATGATAGAGACCAAGTTTGAAGTACATCGGATGAAATCTCTAGGAGGAGTTCGTTAAAGTATAGCACCTTGACTTTTAGGCCTACTTCCTGTTGCCACTAAGGGGCGCTATGACTTTAAGTAAATATCGGCCTTTATTTGTCCTCAGGGTTGGACTCTTATGAATCCTGAAAAGTTTCGAGCCAATCGGACAATGTACACTAGAGTTACACCCACTTCCTGTTTCGGCGGCGAAACGCACAAAATGGCCGCCCCGCCACGGCCATGCCCTATGACGAAAAGTTTTTCTTTTAACAACTTTTCATCTTTAATGTCTTAAGATGGCACAGACCGAATTTGAAGTTGATCGGATGGAATCTCTAGGAGGAGTTCGTTAAAGTACGACATGTGGAAATGGCCAAAATCGCACTAATTTCGAACTTTGAAATCAAAATGGCGGACTTCCTGTTGGGCTTAGGGTATGGCTTCAATGACGTTTTTTGTACATCTTGACATGATACATATGTTTACCAAGTTTCGTGCGTCTACGTTAAACGCACTGCAGGGGCTAAATTTTTTTAACATTGTAGGGGGCGCTAGCGAGCCATTTTTGCGCGCATATTCCCGAAACCCTTAAAATACGTAAATTTTCACCAGACTTGATGCGACCGCCAAATTTGGTGAGTTTTTGAATATGTTAAGCCCCTCAAAAAGCCAATTCATTTGCCGGGAAAATAATAATTCCTTCAGTTTCAATAGGGCCTTCGCCGCTGTCGGCGCTCGGGCCCTAACGAGTTTGTGTGGCAGGGCACCTTTAAATAAACTAATAAATGGCAGTTATTCATTTAGTTGTGGTGACTGTATATATCATCTTTGGTCAGACAGATAAACAATAAGATCAAATAAAACAATTGCACCCCAAATTTAGTGTTTTCTAGTACTCCATCTTGAAAGAGTCATGATATGGGTTCCACTATAAAAAAAAACGATTTGTCATAAATGCACATAGAGGCAAAAACCTTCTGTTTAGTGTTGCACACCAACTGATAAAATGCTGTTTACAATTATAAGTAGAGAAATAACAGATTTTCGGGACTTGACATTCAATAAGTGAGTTCTTTCTTTCTTTAAATGAAATGAAAACAGGACATTTTGAAGTCCTCCACTGGTTGTTTTATGAGTTTTATGGGGCCCAGCCTAGGTTCTTATACAGGACATAAAAAAACATCTCCTCGCCTTTCAGATCCAGCCATACAAGTCAAGAAGTGAAAAAACTGAACATTGAAATTGGAGAAAGAAGTTTTTTTTCTCATCAAAGTGGCGATTTGTTCCAGTCTGCAGCTGGACACGGGGGGAGGAAAGGGAAGGTTGGGTGGCACTGCTCACTAGTAATGAACACATCAGTCATCAGTGATGAATAAATCACTTTAGTCACGGCCCACAGTCAGTGAAGACAGCAGTCTGGTACAACGAGATGCAGTCTGGAGCAAGACTTTCTAACAGCTTGACTTTGAATCAACCTGTGATTATAGCATTATTGAAATTATTCTGACATTTGTTTTTGTTACAACATACAGAATCATGATGAAAATTTACTCCATCTGTCTGTTGTTTCTGACCAACTCATTAAGCCAACTCTACACTTGGAGTATAGCGCAAAGCTAACATCTGTATCCGTTTATATGTATTCTAACTTATACCACAAGTGGCCAGGTCTGCACCAGAAGTTGGAAATCATCTATACTGCTTCATTTTCTGACTTCAAGTAGATATAATACCTTACAAGCAGGTTATATTTCACTATAAGTGGTCATTGTTTGTTTTAAGTAAAGTGAAAAACATTTAAATGTAAGCAAGAAGAACACACAAAAAACTTTATAAAATGAATGTATTTATTTAACAGGTCATAACAGAAATTGAGTACTGTAATGTGAAATTGAAACCTTTTGGTAAAGAAAAACTGAATGATGGACATTTCACTAATGTCATGTAAAGACTCAATTAACTCAATAATACCTGAAACCATTTCTACTTCACCTGTAGCTGTAAATAACATCACAACAGACAATTAGTACTCTACTGGTAGTACAGGTAAGGTACTACAATTGAACACAAAGGAACGATGGACATTTGTATTTAACTAATGTGATGTGTCTGCCAAACCATACCCACTCTAAACACTAATGTAACCCCTATTTAGGTAAATTCACCTTTACTCTAGGTTGGTAAGGAGCTAAGGAACATAGACTGTAATAACCATGAATTAAAGTGCACAGACAACAAGGTAAATTGCAAAATGAAACATTTAGTAGATTTGCAGGTAATAACCCAAACATTTGACTAACATAATAATGAAAATAGAAAATGGCCTTTTAAAAATAAAAGAGTAACCCTAACCCTAACTAGGGTTAGGGATCATGTGTTAGGGATCATGTGTCATGACTGTGTCATGTGTTCATGACAGTGTCATGTCACGCTTATGTAGATACCTTCAAGTAAAGTGTTACCCATTATTTTAATATAGTCAGTTGTCAAGTAAAGTGAGTGAAAATGAGTCCCACTCCGGCTCTGCAGTGCGATCAGTATTCTACATCTAAGTAGCCTTGCTTTAGGTCAGAGACAGACAGTAGCGTGTTAGAGGGCTACTTTCAGCTTAGTTCCACAACTTCAAGTCATACCTCCCCATCTCAAAGTCATACATCTGAGCCCGCAGTCAGAGCCATTTACCATTATATCCTAATTGTCTTCATCCTGAATGACAATCTCTATAAAACATTTGACAGAAATGCTAATTACAAGGACCTAATATAAAATATTACACTTATTAAGCATTAGTTAATAAGTAATATGGGCCTTATAAGATGGTTATTAATGTGTTAATGAGACCATATATTTTGACTAATACTAGTGCTGTCAGTTAAACGCGTTATTAAAGACGTTAACGCAAACCCATTTAACGGCGTCAATTTTTTTATCGCGAGATTAACGTTCTTTTTGGCCTAGCAAACTTTGTAGTTTTTTTCACATGCTATTGCAACAACTAGTAACGTTAGAAAGACTACAACACCACACCGGATCTAGCTAGACCGGAAAAAAAACAACAGGCACGCCGCACACACCTGTTTGGGCTTGCGAGCCGGCCAAAGAGTAGTAGGCTAACGTTACATTTTGAGTGGATGGCGAGCACGAGATGCCGAAATGGATACCAATAAGATTCTGAATGGAACTTTTAAAAAGTTGCCAAATGGTTCCATTGACAAGACCAAAGTGATCTGTGTGTTTTGTCGTTGTGAACTGAGCTATCATCGCAGCATGCCCAGTCTGAAATACCAGTTGATGGCCAAGCAGACAGCTGATGGCCAAGCACACAGCTGATGCCAATTCTCCGCCCCCTCGTCAAAGCCAGGCAACAATGGATGACTTCAGACAGAAGCACATGGATACCACAACTAAGAACAAACTTACTGCAGCCATAGCTAAATGGGTGGCTACTGCATGTAGGCATTTTCCATGTTGATAAGAGCATTAAAATGAGAAAAAAATAATGGGACAAAAAGAAATCAAGGGACATTTAGAATAGATAAAAATGTGCGATTAATTGCGAGTTAACTACGACATTAATGGGTCTAATCCTGATTAAATATTTTAATCGTTTGACTGCACTAACTAATACACGACTAATGCATGGTGCACGCTCTACCTGGTGAGCTACCGGGGCACCCCATGCACTTAAAGGAGAATTCCGGTTGATTTCAACATGTAGCTATGTTGTTTGTTGTCACGTAGTGCTGTCAGTAGCGAGAAAAACAAAAATAATCGGTGTTGCCAACACCAAGTTATGCTACTGCTAGCTTTCGCACCCAGGCGGCTGAGACGGGGCAGGTTTTAAACGTGCTTTTAGCCTCTTAACATGTTCGAGATGTCATTACAAGTGCCTTGCCATGTGAACTGATTCCTTCCGAGTGAACACAGTGAATACGGCTGCAGTAGATGTGAAAGAAATGCATAAAGTTATCCTCTTCTTTCGTGAAGAAAGTGGTGGCCCGTCTCTCCCTTCTGCAGGTTCAGTGAAATGGCTGATTGCACAGCAATTTCTTACGATCCAAAAATGATTTGTTACTGTCCAGTGAGGTGAAGAACAGCTAACCTTGGCTAAAAGTACAAAAGTATGACTGGTGTGCGTCTTCTGGAGCAGCTTCCGCAACTAAAGGTGGAGTAGCATGTCAGTCTTTTATTCTGGGTGATCTCGCTTTGCCAGACCCTCCTCCAAAGCGCTCTGAAGGAGGGTCTGGCTACTCCAAATAGCATTCGGGGACAGGAGGAAAGCGTGCTCTGGTTTAATGGCATTTCTTTAAACCAATCAGAATCATCATGGGCGGTGCTTAACTCTGAACAGAGCCGCTGCAAAATAGTCGTGCGAGAGAAAACTCAGATTGGACAGATAGTCTAGCTAGCTGTCTGGATTTACCCTGCAGAGGTCTGAGGAGCAGTTAACCATAGTCCTCAGAAATCCACCAAATTTAAAATTCCAACACAAAGAAAGCGTAAGGAAACGGAAAATACATGCATCCGGTGGAATTTCCTGCAGCACCGGAGCAATCCCGGAAGTGGAACGCGAAGGATATAGACTACCTGGGTGATGTCTGGGTCCCATGAGTCTCGTCCAATGGGAAGCCCGGATCTAAACTCAAACCTAGTAACACTCAGGTAGGACCTGCACAGTTTTGGTTTCTGTTTCTTTGTTTAGTAAAGGCTTATGTCCTTACATCCAGGCAACTATTGTTGAGGCTTTGGCCTGGCTGCAGGCCTTCCTTTGTTAGAGGAGGCCACATTTTTGCCTGTTATGTCCCAACACTACCTACAACAGAGGAACTGAACACCTGTCAGTGGCTCACCCGTCAGCACAGGAGACTATTGAATTCAAATGTATTTGTCACATACACAATCATACAGAATGCACAGTGAAATGCTTTGTGTACCCGTTGGCTCAATAAAAACAATACAATCCAAAAAGATATAATAATATACAACACAATAGAGTAAGAGAGTAGAAAATTAGGTACAGATCTTCTATATTCTATAGAAAGAGCATCTTAAAAGTCAACTGTTCCACTGTTTTCCAAATAAATCCCAACTGCACCTGTTGCATCATATTTCTTTTATACAATGTGTATTTGAAGTTATTGTCTTGCTTAACCATATTCACAACATAGCTGATGTGACTACAAGGTAACTATTCAGACATTTGTAAACTTTTAATGGAAGAATTACACTTTCACATATTTGACTACTGCACAAAGTTTTACTCAGAAGTACTTGTACAGTATGTGTGAGGGCAGGACAATCCAATTTACTTAAGATTGTGATAACACAGGTTTTTTTTCTAAACACTAACAAGCTAATGTCCTTACTTGTTTTAAAGGATCGATGTAAAAGAAATCCCTGTAAAATCACCCTCAGATTTTGTTCTAAAGTTGTTCTCAGCTTGGTATGACGTCATACTGGGCTTTATATAGTGTTCTCTATCGTATCGAGACTATCTACAGTTACATATTCCATATGTACGGGATGATCCCCCTGAGGTCAGCTACGTGGATATTTCTTTAAGAAACACCGGGTTGCCTGGCCACGCCCTATTCTATTTCCTATAAATGCTGGTGTGGAATCACTGATTGTTTGATCTCCACCTGAGGAGTATGTGTGCAGACAATCTCATAGAGAAAAACAGAAAGTGTGGGTTGCAAAAGTGAATCTGCTTACCTGTTAAGTTAGGAGCCTGTCTGTGGGCAGCCTCCGTGGATTGTTGTTCCCATGTTGCAAATAAAGTAGCCTACGTGACAACAGTTTTGACTGTCTCCGGGAGTCCGGTTGCAGCGGCTGCTTGTCCTCCTGTGTGTCTCCCTTTACCGGCGTATTGCTTGCGTCCTCGTGAGCTGACGCGCCGTGTGGGGTCTCGTGCTGAGCAGGCGTAAAGTCAGCTAAGAGACGAAAAGACACTTTCCTGCTTTCCTTCCTGGAGTGTATTGCTGGCCTAGTCAGTTCACGCACTCTGGGAAATAAGTAGACATGTTCGATGCCTAACCGCCGTCTCTCTGCCTTGGGGTAAAGCCCGGGGTGGTTGGATGCTGAAGTCCCTCGGGATATTGCTGGCTTGGTTTACGCGCCATGGGAAAGTACTTGTCTCCATACAAAGAAAATGGCGTAAAGTCTGCTATCAGATGGAAAAAGACACTTTCTGTGTCTCTCTGCCTCGGGATAAAGACAGATGCTGGAGTCCTTTGGCGAAGTGGCTGTTAGTTGGTTTAGCACACAGCTGTTAGCCTTCCCTGGCTAGTATAAACAAGGAAGTGTTTGCTAGTCCCCACCCCCTTTTGGTACCCACAAATATGGAAAGCCGGCAGGGACATATACTGTGGCTGTGGTATTTCTCTGCCTTTTGAAGATGGGCATGTATTGTGTTTGGGGAAAATATTCAACACTCAATATTGCCCAGGGAAGGGGCTCCTGCTGAGTGCAGACGTCATGTCGGCTAACAGGCAGAAGAGATACCTCTGGCAGGTCTGCTCTCCCCACTTTTGGTATGGAGGAGGTGGCGGATTCAGATGTAGAGGTGTCATCCATGCTCTATTCTGAGGGCGGTATAGTGTCCTGCAGACAGAACATGGACAAAGGCGGTGACTCCGTATCTCCTGACTTCCTGTAAACCTGACAGCGCTCCTCTCTCATTTAAAATGAAAGAAGTACAAGGGTGCAAAGGTGCGCTCCACACTGGTAGAATCCTGATTCCACAAACCTTGTGTGTCTCAGCTCAGTGAGACCTATTGTGAAAAGGGGATGAGCAGGGACCTCCGGCGGAGCCCTTGTACTGCCAGCGGCCTCTGCTTATGCCGCACCTGCCTCTTTGGCAGGCGCAGGGGACTGCCGATTTGCACAGCACATTTTGGACAGTGGCCTTTCCAGGCATGCCAGGGGCTGTAAAGGTGTGTGGATTTCTGAACCTCGGCCAACGCTCAAGATTGTGGCATGAGACCAGGAGGCCTCAGGCCCTGACTTAAAGCTGTGCGAGGGCGCAGTAAGCCGCGCAGTAAGCCGCGTAGTGACCCACACATCAGGCGTGTAGTAAGCCACATAATATCCGCACATTAAGCCGCACAACAACTCTGCGCAATAGCCTAATGTTATGCTGCGCAACAAGGTACATAAGCAGCGTAAGTAGCTGTGGGCACATCCCCTCTTCTGCTCACTCATAGTGGTGCATATGCCGGGCTGCTAACTAGAAGCGGCAGCAGACATTGTGTTGAGAGGGGGACAGCACCCATGGGAGTGGAGGCTCCACCCTTGGGTGTTGCTTCAGTGAAGGACAAGAGGATAGATGGAGTCTACTCTTCTTCTCCCTAGAAATGTCAGTACGCTCCTGGGAAGGGACGCTCTGGCATGAAAGTAAAGGAAGGTGCCCTGGTGGCTCACCTGGTTACGCATGCACCCCGCGTGCTAAGGCTCAGTCCCTTCCGCAGCGACCCAGGTTCGATTCCTGCGGCCCTATGCTGCCACCTATCAGGGTCTGCTTTACACCTCTCCTCCTTCCGCTCTCCTCCAGCCTTTTCACTGCGAATTCAGGTTGACGGAGTGTGACTACATCTGGCGGCTCCTCTTTGGCCCCTCATGATGTGGTTTTAGGCTGTACCTCCCATCTTGCACAGGGTGCCTTGGGGCCCCTGCCCCAGAGGGTCTTGCTGTGTGGGAGCAGGTTCTGCCCCTTTCTGGCAGGGCACAGGCTGGTGCCTTGGTGGAATACAAGAAACGCACATGGGCCCTCAGGAAGACTGTCCAGCGGTCATTCTGCTTCCGGTCGTCTGGGCGTAACTTTGTCAAAGCCATGGCTGTCCCACTGGGTTGTGGACGCTATTGAACATTTTCGGGTGTGCCTGTCCCATCCTGGGTACTGGGGCACTTAACCCTTAGTGTTGCTACCTCATGGGCTTATGGTGGCAAGCCTTCCACGCTGCTATATGTACAGCAGCCACGTGGTCATCTCTGTCCAACTTCATTTGCTGAATATGACAGCCAGCCCCTCCTTTGTGAGTGTGTCCAGCACCATCAACATGACAGATTACTAAGCCTTGGTGGCTATGTATTCATCTCACTGGTTTGTTGTCTCCCTGGTCAGCAGAGCACTTTGAGCGCGACCTGAAACGAGACGAGACGGTGAGTATCAAAATAAAACAGGAAGTGACTAAATAAACAGAACTAATAAAAGAAATAGAAAACATAAACTTGACACCGGAACTAGACATGACACTAATGATAATGATGAAGTTATGATGGGCTAAAGGCAGGGTTGGTAATGTTGAAAAGCTAGCAAGATTTGAAAGTAGCAACTCCTGTGGGCTCTGTCTAACCCCTCCCCCTACCCACGGAGCTCCTCCCACACACGTGCACAAGACATTTCCAGAAAAAAACAAACCCCCCTCTCCCCTAAAAACAAAACAAAAATGTACCTGTCCAACAGAAAGACGGCAACAATGGCAGCAGCGGCAACTTTTGCTGAATTTTCTCCATTCT
Organism: Sander lucioperca; assembly: GCF_008315115.2. Taxonomy (NCBI): domain Eukaryota; kingdom Metazoa; phylum Chordata; class Actinopteri; order Perciformes; family Percidae; genus Sander; species Sander lucioperca. The sequence goes on from NC_050187.1 coordinate 1,491,899, forward strand.
CCAGTAGCCTTGTAGTAACTCCTGTGGCGACGACGTGCATTGAGCTGAGGCTTGTAGACAGGATGGGTAGAGTACGCACAGTGGGGTAAGGAGGCATTTCATTGGTTCTTTCTAAGTGGACCACGAGGCAGTGATTGGTGGGTGTTTTTACAGGATTACAGCAGCTACAGATGACGGATCTTTTTCACTCCTTTTTCAGAGCCCATAAGTTATTTATTCCCAGTGTTGGGAGTAACGTGTTACAAAAGTAACACAATTACAGTAATGTATTCCTTTTTGCTGTAACGCAGTAATATAACGCATTACTAATTCACTTTTGGTAATATTATACCCGTTACAATCTCAGTAACGCGAGTTACAATCTCAGTAATGCGAGTTACAATGCATTTTAACGCAATATTTAGTTGTGTTTGTTATTTCCTGTTGCTGTATTCGATGGTTGAGATGACTGCAGAGACAGTGAATTTGCGAGATGGACGTTATTTTCAGGAGTTATTACGCTGCGTTGAAGCGAGCTGTCCCATCACTGTTCCTGTGGTCAGAGCCAGAACCAGAGATGGTACCAGGGATGGGCTGACAATCTGTGCGTTCGGGAAAAGTCCAAAATGGCTGTCCAACCGGTGGCCGTCAGCACAAAAATAGTCTAATAAAGTGATATTAACAGCCAACAGCAAGGGGCGCTAATACGATCACTTATATGCTACGTGTAAAAACTGAGGAAGAAGCGTAGGCCTACATCATTAGACAATTAGACAATGGCTAGTAGAAAACGTAAGGAGAAAGGTGAATGGGAAAAATTCAAAGAAAAGAGGGCCAAGTCTCTCGAGACCGATGCAGCAAAATGCAAAAAGCTCACAGAGCTAGAGGCTTTATAATAGGCTGCCTTTATCCCTATCTTAGCAAATTGCATAGTCAGCTATCAACATGGGTGTGCATCATGATTATAAAAATTACCGTGCCATTTAGTGCTTTCAAACTTAACGTGTTTAATAATTTCTGTTTTTGAAACAATTTGAAACATTAAACGCATTAGAAATGAATCACGGGATGACTGTGATTTCACTTCGTTGTATATGAGAGGTTGGAGTGAGGTCACTTTTGCTGCTAGGATGAAGACTATGGTATTGAATTAAACGGGAAAACATCAGGCAAGCATTGGTACCACTCTAAACGTGCTAACAAACAGGGAAGGGGGCTAAATAATTCACCAAATTTAACCAAAAGTTTAACCAAAAAATCCTTCCATCAGAGTGCAGTTTTTCTTGTCTTTCATATTTGCGTTTAATATTGTGGAACTGGCAAAGACCTGGGGGTTGTTTGTGAAAGCTTCACAGACAAAATTTTTAGGGCCTAGTCATTTTCATCATTTCACAGCCTTAATATGAATCAAAAGTGTAATATGACATTGACAAAATATTAAATAGGTTATTCAATGCTAATTCTTTAACACAAAGCAAAACATATACTATTATATCATCAATTATAGCTAATAACATATCTTTAACATCATTTGTTTATTGAAGGTTGAAGATAGTTGCAGCAAGAAAAGATGACAGGAAGAGTGCAGGGAAGTGCCAGGATGTCCAAGGATGCTCTACATCACAATATTTCACAATATTTTTACCACCATCAGAAAAAGCCTGAAAACCTGTTTTTAGATTAGATGTTTTATAATTACAAGTTTGTGTAATTTGGGTTTTCTGTAGCCAGTGACATTTCATTATTTGTATTTTATTTTCAATGCAGATGTAATGGCATTGTACATTTTTTGTTTTTATTTGAAGGCTGAGGCTCCATTAATAAACACAACCCCAATTATCATCATTGGTTTTGAGATGTTATTTGCTGTGAATACCTTGTCTGATAGGCTACAGTATTGTGGCATATTATCAGGACATCCTGGCTAGTGTCTGTCGCGCACGGCTAGGGATGAATGGCCGGATGATGGGCCTATTTGGGAGAAAGTCCAGGGCTGTTTTTTAGCCCCATTCCATCCCTGGACAGTACGGACAACATCTGTGTCCCAACAGGTGACGGTACGGACAATATCTGTGTCCCAACAGGTGACGGTACGGACAACTTCTGTGTCCCAACAGGTGACGGTACGTCAGCAGGGACAGCAGTGTGTCCGAGCTGATGACAGATATAAACATGTCGGGAATTAATGTTTAGTCTTGCTACACGTAAATACCATTGCATTTTATCAACGGTGGAAAGTAACTATGCCGTACTTTAATACAACTGTAAGGTACTTTTAATTGCGTATTTTAATTTTCTCCTACTTGCCTACTGTAACTTTTACTTATTTTTATAGCTTTAGTTACTTTGCATATTCATATTCATTATACAAAATATTATGAAGATTTCAGATTCAGATTCACTTTATAATCTATGATGTATTAAGAATAAAGAGGAGACTTTATTGATCCGGTGGTGAAATTCACAAGCTACCTGCCAAGTCAAACTTCCACTGTTATTTTGGTGAAAGTACCTCAAAAGTAATGCAAAAGTAGTGTAAAGCATTACAATTCAGAGACAGTTATATTGTAATATAACTAATTACTCTCAAATGTCAGTAACTAGTAATCTATAATGTATTACATTTTGGAAGTAACTTGCCCAACACTGTTGCTGTCCCTGTCAGGGTCTAAAGACCATTTCAAACAATATAAAAAGTGTATATTGGAAAAAGTTACCAACCCTGCCTTAAATAACTTTTCAGTACTACTTTACTTCTTACTTACTTTACTATCACTTTACCTGGGGGGGACACAAAAAGGGTAAGTAATAAGATAAAGATGAAGAAATAAGGGACTACTTAGTAAATACTCAGTATTATGTATCACTTTACAATATGGTACATACAAACAGTAACTACACTGTAAACTGAACTAAATGTACAGCTAAACTCTCACAGTATCTTACTGGTTTAATGTTATACAGGATCATACTGTAAATGGCAATTTATGCTGGGAGAAAATAATAATATTACATCACTATCTGTGAATGTTACAGAATACAGGTATTTGCTGTTAAAGGTGCAGTAGGTAAGACTTATAAAACTAACTTTCTATCATATTTGCTGAAACTGACCCTATGTTCCAGTAGAACTACATGAAGCAGGTCATTTAAAAATAAATCCAGCTCCTCTGGCTCCACCTACAGCCTGTAGTGAGATTTGCAAAAATCCACCACTCCCTGTTCAGATGCACCAATCAGAGCCAGGGGGCGGTGTCTAACTGCGTGTCAATCACTGCTCATGCACACACATTCATTCTCCCTTTTGGGGGGAGGGGCTTAGGAGACCGTTTTGGGCTTTAGCGGAAAGGGGGGAGGGACTGAGAGGTTGTCGATGTTCAAGTTTTTTGGCTAAGTCCTGGATCTTCGTAATCCTACCTACGGCACCTTTAATAGCAATGCATCTTGGGAAAATAAAGGAAAAGACGGGTATTACACTGCAGCCAGTATATTACTGTAAATTAAAATAATACAGTAAAAAACTATGTCTATTTACAGTAAAATACCATAAAATTTTAAAACAGTATGCACACTGTAAATAAAGAGCAGATAACTGGCGAAGCTGCAGCCAGTATATTACTGTAAATTAAAATAATGCAGTAAAAAACTATGTCTATTTACAATAAAATGCCGTAAAAGGCTAAGCGCAACCATTAGCTCGTTAGCATGCTAACGCTAATGCTAACGCTAGCATGCTACCTCGTTCTCAATAGCAAAGCACTGCTACAACACACACAAGTTCACCATAATCTACAAAAGAACTACTTCCATGTGCGCCCTCATTTAGAAGTCTCCCAGCTAATCCTGCCTTGTAACTGACCGAAGTTGTAGAAACAGCCTTTCTTTTACTGTCTATGGAGCTAGCTAGCTGACATGATCTACATCTGAGCTACTGCACATGTGCAGTGCAATCAAAGATAGTACAGAAGAAGAAGAAGAAGAAAAGAGGTCTCACTCTGTAGCTAAAACAAAGACCAGGTGAAAAGAGGATCTGCAGCAGTGAGATAGAGCACTGCAGTACAACAAAAATATGGTGTTTTTTGAAAATTAAACCATGTAAACCTATTCTGGTACAACCTTAAAATACAATTATGAACCTGAAAATGAGCATAATATGGCTGCTTTAATATATTATCTCCTGGTCGGTTTTCTAGGAACTCATAATTATGTAGCCTACTTTATCCTCCTATTGTCAGGAATGACTCATCATTAGGTCATTCCTGAGTCATTCTTACTTGTTCCTTGGTAACTACTCATATTTTTGTGTACCTTATTGTTAAGCGTTAAAGATTTTGAATTTTGGTTGTTTGCTTTGGTCTTGGAGATTTCAACAAGTATGCTTGAATTGCATGAAGTGTGAACTTCAGCTAAATGTCTTCCTGTTTGAATATCATTTAAGCGCTTGTGATTATTGTAGTTAACGGTTACAGCCACAAACATGGGGAAACTAAGCCCATTTCTTTTTTATAGATTAAGCAGCTCTTTAATGTGAGCAGTGTCAGTGGGGGCCTGTGTAGCTACAGGGGTTCACATTTACAGCAGAGCAGCTCACAGCCCCGGGTCGGCACTTTACACATCCCAAAGATGAAATTAAAACCTACGTGGAAAAGGGAATGTTTCTCCATTTGGGAGCGGGTATCAGATGAAGACATCACATCCATCAGCACGGATGTTGAGTTCACTGATGAAGAATAAAACGGGCTTGAGGGCAGGCGGGAGGCCCGCTCTGAAAAGATCCAAGACGAGGCGTATAATCAAATGTCACAGCATGACCAAAGCATGAGTAAATTAGGAAATAAAACTGTCCGAGGACTTTGTCAGAGCTCCAAAAGGCTGTGACTGCAGATGGCCTCCATAAACTCCTCTGATCAATCATCCATCTTTTTTATGGCCTGCTACTAAATGTTTAGCTGTGGGGCGACTAATAGACAAACTCTATCTATCTATCTATCTACCTATATATCTATCTATCTATCTACCAATATATCTATCTATCTATCTATCTATCTATCTATCTATCTATCTATCTATCTATCTATCTATCTATCTATCTTTTGGATTATTGCTACAGATGCATGAACCTCTATGGGAATTGTTACCATGATTGTTATTGCTATTATAATTTCCTTTTCATTGTTCACACAACTTCCTGAGGATCACTTTTCCATGTCCCAAAATGCAATAATATTAATAATAATATAAGCTACCATAAGGGCTTAGATTATTAGATATGAATAACCCTATCATATTTGACTGTATTTATATTTATTTCCCAATTTAGTTTGAGCAGCAACCGTTTATTATTGAAAACAACCCTGAAAACAAAAAAAATAAAGCTGTAAACTCCATCTGCTGAAGAAAACCATGAGTGAAAAAGTACTGGAACCTTGAGGTGTTGTGTTTGCATCCTTAAACTTTATACTATTGTTTACATTGTAATAAATGATATGTAAGAGAAAGACAATATCTGACAAGGTATGAAGAAACACAATGATTTATATTGCTTCAGAATGTTTTAAGGAGACAGATTTTTCAAGATATGGCATTTCTAAAAGGATTCCTGTGTGTAGTGTTTGCTTCCTGTCTCTATATTTTGATGGGTTCAGGTTATTAATGAAGAATGTGAAACCGTTACCCCTCCTGTTGTCCTCGGGTCAAATTTGACCCATTTTCATAAAGTCTCTATATCAAAAATGTTGGTTTCTTTCAACCAAATTGTCCAAATAACGTACAAATAACGTGGATGGTTCCATACAACGCTCTTCAGTGTAGAATAAATGATCAGTTCAATACTTTCAATTCATTTGGGTGTTTTATTAGATTGTATAGCATTTGAAAAAAAAATGATAGAAGGTTGAAAAAATTGACAAAAATGATTCAAAAACGTGGGGAAAAAAACAAGAAACAATTCAAAAAAAAAATCGACAGACATCAGAAAAAGTGACAAAAAAAGTCAGAAAAAGCTTCAAACATTTGATTAAAAACCCAACAAAAACGTTAAAAAAAAAATGTAAAAAAAAATTGGCAGACATGGGAAAAAGTGACAAAAAAGCTTCAAAACGTCAAAAAAGCCAAAAAAATAAATAAATAAAAAAAATAGCCCAGAATGACAAAAAGCTGCGTGGTCGACGGGAAGACAACACGAGGGTTAAGTATGTCGCAGGTATTTTCAGGAAAGCACAATTAAAGTTGTGTCTTGATATAATCAGCAGCTGAGTTTTCCTCCGGCCCTCCGTGCTGTGTCTGTGGGGGAGCTGCGCTCTTTGGTCCTGAGTTATAGCTCGGTGGGGGGGTGGAGGGGTGCTCAGATGCCCTCCTCTGTCACTCTGCCTGTCTCTCTCAAGTGATACCATGCTGATAGATGGCTCTCTGCGCAGCACAGCGCGCTCTCCGATTTCCCACTTGCAGTCAATTTTTTTAATTTTTTTTTCGATGAGCGGCGTGATGGGAGTTTATGTTTATCATTTGCGTGTCTGGGTGTAATTGGCCTGAAGATTGACGCAGAGCGGGTTTATCCAAATTGGCACGAGCTCGCCCGGCGATCAAACACGCGGTGCCAATTATGCCATGTATGCAAATGAGGACAATATCACGTGGAGACAACATTTGCATGTTTTGTGACAAATTATCTAATTTTAGAGAGAGAACGTGTTAAGTGGGCCTGCTCTACTTTCTAATTGGACTCCTCCCCATCCGTAGTGCCCTCTAATTACAGAGAGAGAGAGAGAGAGAGAGAGAGAGAGAGAGAGACCTTACATTCAGCTATAAGTTGTGGTGGTCAGTCGCTGCTGTGTATGGTGCACCATTATCCACCGGATGGGTTCGCCTCGTGCCTCGTTGTGCGTCACCCTGGAAAAGTGTCTGGGAGACGTTCAGGGACTGGAAGTCCAAAGTGTCCCTGCAGCCTGCAGCTCGGCGGCCAACATGCGGCTGCAGAAACACCTGTGACCCGAGCGGATTATCCTTTCCTTCTCCTGTTATCTTTCTGTTTCACTTTACCACAGCCTGTCTGCTTGTCCCCCGCTTTAAATCGCTCGTCTCTAAATTACCACAGTCAGGTGTGACCCGCTGAGCCCAGCAGAGCCGCGATGAACTCTAAGAGCGACTCCAAATGCCCCGCGGTGCTGGAGGAGAGGAGGCGCAGTCCGTTGGATCAGCTCCCGCCGCCGGCCAACTCCAACAAGCCGCTGACGCCTTTCAGCATCGAGGACATCCTCAATAAGCCGTCTGGGAAAAAGTGCTGCTCCCTGAGCGTAGTGGCGCACACCATCTCTCCCGGAGAGAAGCTGCCCCCGGCGGGTCACAGCCTGCCCGGCCGGCCGCTGCTCAGTCAAACGTCCCCGCTCTGCGCGCTGGAGGAGCTGGCCAGCAAAACCTTCAAGGGCCTGGAGGTCAGCGTCCTGCAGGCTGCCGAGGGTAAGAGACTTGTTTTTTTTTTAATGGGAATTATAGGCACGCCCGTTAATTTTTACTAGTATTACATAGCAGTATTTCCTTTTCTGAAAACTGGTGTAAAAAATAAAATAAAATAAAAACTCAAGTTGGAGGCCGCGTGCTTTAAGGAGAGAAAAGACGCGACATTTTGTAGCCTATTTATTTTTATTTTTTATTTGTGATTCCAGAATAATTCTGCAGCTTTTGTGTTAAATAAACGTACAGTAACCGTAGCCTAACCACTTGATCTAATAGCGTAACATTCGCTTGATAAGGCCATTTATAGTTAAACACTAAAGACACGTAGGCCTGTAACATTATGGCTTCAATGGATTACTAAAATAAAAGAGTTCAATTTAAATAATATTTAAAGCGTAATGCATTCCCTTAAGAGAGATTTTATTTTTATTTTTATTTTTATATTTGCTGTTTTCCGAATTAATAATATCATTTTCATGAACACTGTTCTGTTTGTCTGCATCAACGAGGTACCAGATAGAGAGATAGATAGATAGATAGATAGATAGATAGATAGATAGATAGATAGATAGATAGATAGATAGATAGATAGATAGATAGATAGATAGTGAGACGTGTTCTGTCTGTCTGTGTAAGTAGGCCTATAACAGCTGTTTGTACTCTGCTGGTGCCCCGTTCTTATGTGAGTGCTCTATACATGTATTCTTTGATTTGAACCAGGAGCCCTGTGTTGTTGGTATTTAGCCTTGCTGAGGCTACTGCATGCATGGTTGACTCGATATATGAATTCAGAAAAGCAGAAGATTATTTTCATGAACACGTATATCAGAATTGATGAGGTAAACTCGTTAATTCAGAAACACAGAGCTGACTTTATAAACATTTTTTTTCATACTAACGAAAATAACTGTATAATTTAAATCAAGGGGAGTCTCGTTTTACACATATAAAATAATATCTGGTGGAGCAGCATCCTATTGTTTAAAGCATTCACACCATACTATTTCAAACGCAATTTGAAATAGTATTTAATATCAATATTTGATTGCGACTAATCAAATATGCTGCCATAATCCAGAATAATGTGTTTGTCTGTATCGCTACAGTAGTGTCTCTGTGTGTGCTCGTGTGTTGTTGATGCGTCCTAATGTGTGTCTATATGCACTTTTACCTATATGTCTACTGTGTATACTTGTGTTATGTTTTTCTCATGCTATCAACCTGCCAGTAGTCATGGTCTGGAATAGTGGTTGTGTCCTTTTTACTTGTCTATGCCTATGTCTTTCTTGTTTTACATGTATGTGTATTTGTTGTATTGTTGTAGCGTATCTAATGTTTTAAGCCATTAACCTGCTATAGGGACTGCAGATGAAAATTAGCCTGTATGGCTAAATCTGGCACATTTAAATGTTGGACTCTGTACTAATGTTGATTAAAGTGCGTCGTCCCTTTTAAATAAATAAATATTTAAAAAAAAAAAAAAATCTAAAATTGCGTTTTAACTATAGTTTTAATGAATACTTATTATCATGCAGGGAAATGGATCATCAGTCATTCTACCTTAGCAGAATTTGAGTTGTGACAAATATTTATGGACGCAAGTGCATGTTTTCACATAGGCCGAAATAGGCTATGACCTCATTTTCCCCCTCTTGTCTTAGGCCGAGACGGCCTGGCGCTCTTCGGCCAGAGGAACACCCCTAAGAAGCGGCGGAAGTCCCGCACGGCGTTTACCAACCACCAGATCTACGAGCTGGAGAAGCGCTTCCTGTACCAGAAATACCTGAGCCCGGCAGACCGGGACCAGATCGCCCAACATCTCGGTCTGACCAACGCGCAGGTCATCACCTGGTTTCAGAACCGGCGGGCCAAGCTAAAGAGGGACCTGGAGGAGATGAAAGCGGACGTGGAGTCCGCCCAGGTCGCAGGCGCTGTGGCCCTCGAGAAGCTCTCCAAACTGGCCGAGCTGGAGAAGTGCGCGGCCAGCGGTATGGGCGGGGGGGCTGTTTCCGAGCCCGAGCCAGTCTCCTCCAGGTCCCGCCGAGACACCACCGAGAGCCTCGGCTCCAGCAGAGCGCACATGTCTCCTTCTTCACCCGCACCGTCGTCGTACACAGAACGGCTGAGCAGCAAGTGTTGCTCAGAGGATGAAGATGAGGAGATTGACGTGGATGACTAGGGGGGGAGGGGGGGGGGGGCGGGGGGTCACACCGTGTAA